>NC_077235.1:54006881-54223543 GCF_027887165.1 Monodelphis domestica | reverse complement strand
ATAGATAGATAGTAATCTAAAGATATAGATTATATTAGTATTGCCCCTCTACCAGAAAATATTAGTGTGGAGTCTATGGAGACAAGCTCCAACAGGGTATGAATTCCATGTATAGCCTAGCCAGAAACCTTGAGCTTACTTACTCTCTCTGGGGCTCAGTTTCCTCACTTTGTCAAATGAAGAGGTCCGCCATGATCATTATCAGTTGGACTCAGTGTCTGTGAGGTCCCTTCCAACTCCCTCATTCTGTGACTATGGTCTCCATGGTTCCTTCTTCCAAAGCCAACTGACCTGCCCCACCCCATCCCAGGCTCCTTCAAGTTTTCTTGACCCTACCACCCCCTTTCTAGGGCACCTTCCCTTGGATGTTCTCTAGCTTTCTCAGCTCCCTTCCTAGAACATGCTGCATAGCACCAAATATGACATGAGGAATCCCTTCCACATCACAGGGGTTATGAGGGCAGCACCACCATGATCTGGAAAATCTGTGTAAAATTTTTCATTCATCCCTTTGTACCAGAGAAGAAAAATGGAATTTTCTTCTTCTTCTTTTATGGGGTATTTACAGTATCTTATTATAAAATTTAGGTTAAGGATTTGGTCATAGGCTATACAAAGGTTGATGTTAACATTTCTAGCCTTTGTATGTCATCTGCAACTTCTGCAAACCTTTTTTTTTTAATTTCCATTTAGGGGACCGCTGGGTAGCTCAGTAGATTGAAAGCTAGGTCTAGAGATGGGAGGTCCTGGGTTCAAATTTGACTTCAGACACTTCCTAGCTGTGTGACCCTGGGCAAGTCACTTAACCCTCACTGCCTAGCCCTTACTGCCTTTGAACCAATATGGATTCAAACTCTCAATTTGTGGCAATGAGAATACATAATGCATATCAGGTATTTACATTCCGAATCATAATTGTAGCAAAATTACAGTTTTGAAGTCGCCACCAAAATAATTTTTTGGTTTGGGGTCACTGCAACATGAGGAACTGTATTGCGGGGTCACGGCATTAGAAAGATTGAGAATCACTGCTCTAGATGGAAAGTAAGGATTTTAAATAAAAATAAAAATAATTTCCATTTAATTTGTTATGTCAAAACATGATATATTGAAACCATGATGGAGAAAGTCATGATGTGGAAGGTTTACCTGTACTCTAGCAAGAAATGAGTGTAGCAGGGTTATCACTAATCTCCCCAAGCCTGGCCACTACCTCTCTTAATTCACTCTAAGACTGATTTAGCTTTCTGAGCTGCCATGTCACACTGTTAACTCCTTTTTAGTTTGTGGTCCACTAAACCCCTCAGATCATCTTCATATAAGCTACTTTTTAACCATATTTCCCTCCTCCCCACCCACACCTCATTCTGACCTTATTAAGGTAATCTTCTTTGGACCAAAATATTCCAGTGAATAGAGCATCTTAAACACTGAATTTGAAGTCAAGAAGACCTGAGTTGGAATTCTGCCTCAAACATTTACTAGATGTATAACCCTAGGCAAGTCGCTTACCACTTTCAGTCTCAGTTTTCTTAACTGTAAAATGGGGATGAGAACAGTACCTACTTTCCATCACTGTTGTGAGCATCAAATGAGATAATATTTGTAAAGTGCTTCATAAGCCTTAAAGGGCTATATTACTAATATCAGTTACTATTATTAAATTGCTTTTTACTAGCTAATGTTCTAGCCTGCCCAGATAATTTACAATTTTGAATGTGGTATCTGGTGTATTAACCATCCCTCCCAGCTATCATATGCAAACCAGATAAGCAAGATAGCCAACAGTGCCAGGTCCCTGCAGAGGGTTGGAGATTCCAGTCCAAACAAAAAGAAAACCAGCACCTGCCCTCAAGGAGCTTACATTCCAAATGGGGAAAACAACTCCCCAAAGGAAGCTGGATTGGGGGAGAGGAGGACTGAGTGGGCAGCCAGTCTGAGGCATGGTACTGAAGTCTCAGAAGCCAGGGAATGAAGGTTGGTTGGCACGGGCCAATGCAAAATGGAGGCCCCAGAAGGAACTTATTAATGGGAGGATAAAAAGAAGATAAGACTGATATCTATTCATTTGGGAATGAAGGTTGGTTGGCATGGGCCAACGCAAAATGGAGGCCCCAGAAGGAACTTATTAATGGGAGGATAAAAAGAAGATAAGACTGCTATCTATTCATTTGTCTAATTCATTATGTTGTACCGCACAAGGCCAAAGACAGATCACTGGGGCACTCCACTAGAGACTTCTTCCCAAGTTAATACTGAAGCAATAATGACTCTTTTTTGGGTCCAGTCCTCCAACCAGGTCTAATTGTAGCAAACTATGTTCTTGCCTAGCCCACAGCTCTCCATCAGATTCCCAAGAAGATCCTGAGAGATCTTGTCAGTTGCCTTGAGAATAGTAATCCTACCTATAATGCCTTTAGGTTTAGGGAGGGCTCTCACAATGATCCACCGGCAAATCAAGAACTTTTTAGCCCACTTCACAGATTGGAAATTGGGTGGTGACAAAGTCACATGACCACACAGTCAGCACATGGCAAGAGATGACTTTGAGCTGACGTGACCTGACTCTGAGACCCTTAGAAGCCTCATGCTAGAAGCTCTTTCTTTAGAATTAAAATGAATTGAAACGAGTCCTAAAGAACTGAGCTGTAATAGGTCTTAGTGGCCATCCTGCTATTGGCTACCAGTGGCTTACCAGCTCCAAATTTGAAATTCCTCCTCTATCAATGAGAGTTTTGGACCAGAGGAGCTCGCTAGCTCTTGGTCTGGGGTACTGTGGGCCTGTCACCAGACCCATTTTCTGTCTCTGGAAAGTCAAGGTGTGGGCAGACCAGATGGTCTCAGGGGTCCCTTAAAGCCCCAGTATTCTAGGATGAAGAAGTGCAAAGGGAATGGCAAACCTTGCAGTAGGAAGATTGACTGGGAAAGTAGAGTGGGGCCCTGAAGGACACAACACAGTAGCCAGTGTTTCAGGAATCAAATGACTAAATTTAAAAAATAAACCTGGCAAGCTAACCAAGTATGTCTTCCATGGCAAAGGCTTGACTTTGATCATGACTAATCATCGACCTTGATTCCTGAATCAACTGGCCTCAATCTTTGACTGAGTCTTGACAGTGGCTGCAGGTTTGACTGTCTAACTAGTGCTGGTTGGATGTCTTGAGCCTTTAACCAGAAGAGGGGAGCACAGAGAGGCTGGGACATTTGCCCATGATCACACAGCAAGTCAGAGGAAGACACCTAGAGAGAATGCAGCAATTTCTCAATCAGCAATCACTCTGTATTCCTCCACACACACATCCCTAGTCCTCAGAGTCTCTCTGAAACAACAATTAGTTCAAAGCTGGCCTGAAGATAAGAATTCAAGTCAGCAGAAACATCAGGGTAATCCTTAGAAGAATATGGCAGGGAGAGAAATGGCTTGATTCTATTATGACTTAAAATAGAAACCAACTTTCCCCAAAGCATCTGAGCAGCAACCATGCCAGGCTGCCCACAAAGTCAGGCTCACAGTTGCCTCACCTTGTCAGTAATCCAGCCAAAGTGAAAAGCCCATTGGAAGTCTCATCAGAAAATCAAATACATAATTCTAAAAATATCCCTCCGTGATCTATGCATGTAGCCGTGGTGTCTGACAAATTCCATTCTGTCTGTCATACATCATTCTCCACAGGGTGATTGCAAGAGACAGAGGAGTATCGGATTTTAATTATTCAGCTGGTATCGATCCCACCATAATCTGGTGAGAATCATTTGCAAACTGACAGTCCCCTCAGGAGGCAACCACCATTATCTAATTAGAAATCACACAGTGTCTTGGGAGGGAAAAGCACGCAATTTTCTTCCCCCATATTCTTCCCCAACCCTCCCCCCCCACCCTGAATCTGCCATCAAATTCCTCCCGGTGGATATGGAATTATAGAATGTCAGAGCTGGGAAGGACCTTAGAACGTGGAAGAGAAAACATCAGAATTAGGAGGAACCTTAGAATGGGGAACAGAGAATGTCAGAGATGGGAGGGACCTTATCTAATACAATCAAATCATTTTACTTAAAAAACCCCTCACCTTCCATCTTGGAATCAATACTGTGTATCAGTTCCAAGGTAGAAGAGTGGTAAGGGCTAGGCAGTGGGGGTTAAGGGACTTGTCCAGGGTCACACAGCTGGGAAGTGTCTGAGGTCACATTTGAACCCAGGACCTCCCATCTCTAGGCCTGGTTCTCAATCCACTGAGCTACCCAGCTGCCCCCAATCAAATCATTTTACTAAAGAAAATACTAAAGCCCAGAGAGAGGAAGTCATTTGTCCCAAGTCACAGAGCTGGTTAATGGCAGAGAATGACTAGAATCCAAGTTACATATGCTCAAAATTCACACTGGTGTCCCTCTTAAGAACAAAGATAAAGAGCCTCAACAAACAGCTGCCCTTTCTCCATAGTATCAGAGTGGGGGAGGAGGAAGGGGATCCTTTAAAAATGGAGGTCCTTCAGCACAAAAACAAAGGAAATCAAGCTTCTGGGTAGGACAAGAGGATCCTGACAGGTGGCCAGGAAATCAGAAGGTACAAGAATGTGACCATGGGGGGATGGGAAGCAAAAGAACCACTGGACACCTGGGAGTTAGGTAACAGTTTGGAGGTTCTTCCCAATGGGAAGGAAGAGTGGTGGTTAGTCCATGCTGATGAGGTTATCAGGCAACCACGCATGCTTCTCATCTAGACTTTTGAGTCCAGGCCTTTGTCCCGGCTGTCTAACTCTGGTGCCTGAAATGTTCTCCCTCCTCACCTCTGCCTCCTGGTTTCCGTGACTCCCTTCAAGTCTCAATGCAAATCCTCTTTCTATAGGAAGCCTTTTCCAGTCCCCCTTAATGCTAGTTAGTGTCTTCCTTATTAATTATCTCCAATTTATCTCATATGAATATATATACACATACATATCACATATGTTTGGATGTGTACATATATCTTATTTGTACACAGTTGTTCACACCTTCCCCTGTGAGCTCCTTGATAGAAGGGATTACATTTCACCTTCCTTTTATCCTCAGTGCTTAGCACAGTGTCTGGCACATAGTAGGCACTTAAATAATTTAATGCCTTGACAACAGTGGAAAAGGTCTGCTGTCTTCCCGATGCATGTCTATCTGTATAACCTTAAGCAGATCATTTCCCTTCTGTGGATCTAAATTTCGAACTAAGATAAAGCTGAATTTGAATCTTTCCAGCTCTAATCTTTTATTATCATATTGAATATGGATTCCAGGATTCTAAATTTGGATTTTCATACAGCAAAAATGGATTCCTTAAAGCTGGATCCACCACAATGAGAGACATTATGGGTAAAGATCACCTTTTTCAATGAGGCAAACTTGACAATGAGAATCTGGATGGGGGCCATGACTACCATATGGATTTAGAAGAGTATCCTTTATTCAAAAGGGGTAGGAGAGGTAAAATAGAATGGGGATGGGAAGGGGGGAAACATAGGATTGGAGAACATAGATGAAAAGCTTAAAGGGACCTTGTAAGTCATAGAGTTCACTTCATTTTATGGAGGAGGAAACAGCCAGAGAAAGGAAGTACTTGAAGTGGGATTTGAACATAAGTCTTCTAGACTCCAACGCCAATGAGTTATCCACCATGCCAAACTGCAGAATGTGGGCAATGTCCATTATACATATGACTAATGGAGGTAGAAAAACAGACACTGGAATATACTATAGAGCAGAGATATCAGATTCATGGCCCAGCAAAACTCCCAAGTGAGGGCTGAACCAAATTATAGAGTCATTAGGAGATATTTAATGAAACAAAAATACAATAACGCATGGATAATATTAATTTGTGATTTTCCAACTCAACATGTGGCCTACAGGAATACATTTCTATTTGAATATGGTACCCTTGCTATAGACCACCTGAACAGAAAGAGGAAATAAATGAAGAGCTTAGGAAAATACCTCAAGCCTAGCACAGAAGTATGGCATAGCAGGGATGAAAGACTTAAATTATCTAAAGATCTGTTAGGTCTCCCCCTCCCTCCCTCCCTCTCCCTCCCTCCCTCTCTCTCTCTCTCTCCCCCTCCCTCTCTCTCTCTCTCTCTCTCTCTCTCTCTCTCTCTCTCTCCCTCCCTACCTCCCTCTCTCTCTCCCTCTCTCTCTCTCTTTCTCTCTCTCTCTCTCTCCCTCTCTCTCTCTCTCTCTCTAGATCAACAAGGAGTAACTGATTACTGAAGTAGAAATGATGGGATTCTCTGAAGGAATGATTACTGCACCTTAAATTTTGAGAAAGAGAAACAAAAGAAAGCCAGACATCTGACTGAACACTAGACTTTTGGAAAAGATATTTCAGTGAGTTCAGAGAAAGGTTAGATAGGTTCCCATGGCCTGAAATTCCACTGGGAATGTCATGGAGGAAGGATGGGAAGCTCTTGAAAATGAAATCTGAAAGACATAAAGAAAAATAATTCTGATAAGAAATAATAATAGCTAGCCTTTATGTACACAGACATTATTATATATACATATTACATATATTATATATAATTATATATACATATATATCAGTTTAAGGTTTCCAAAGTACTTGACAAATTATCTTATCAGGTCTTCATGACAATCTCATAAAATTGCTGCTATTCCCACTTCAAAGATAAGGAAACTGAGGCAGACAAAGATTAAGTAGTTCGCCTGAGGTCACATAGCTATTAAGTGTCTGAGGCCAAATTTGAACTCAGGACTTTCTGATTTCAATTTATGTTCTCTATCCACTCTGCCACCCAGGAAGACAAAAGAGGATTTGTCTAAGAGCCTAATGTGGATGCACAGGAGAAATATGAAGCAATTTAGATTTTTCAAAGCAATGTACAGAAGATGGAAACAAGGGCATGTACCAAAGGATTAATATACAAACTGGGAATGGTCCTTTAAGGATTGTGACGGCACTGCTAAAATATAAAATGAGCTAAGGCTTGTCAAGAAAGCCAAGGATAAGAAGGGAAAAGAGGAGGGGTTTTAAAACAATATTGGGAATTTAGGTTTTTAAAATACTTAGATGATCACATTTCAATATAATTGGTTTCCCTTGTAGTTCTATATATTTAATGAATTTAAAAACACTGTTCTACGACAGGGCCAAGGGTTTCACCAGACACTGTCCAAGGGCTCTAGACCATCAACAAGGGTAAGAAACTCTGGGCTATACAGTCCCACTCTAATGCCTCATTACGGTCTAGAAGTGACTCTAGGATCTTTGCAAAGTTTGACCAGTACCGGTCAAACTCTGTTGGGTCCTATCAGGCTAAGAAGGTAACAAGCATGGCCCAATGGTAGAATGTGCCTGCTTTCCAAGGATTCATCTAATTAAGCATGGAGGTATTCAACAACACCAAGATGGGGCATCTGGTGTTAGTGGATTGAGAGCCAGGCCTAGAGATGGGAGATCCCAGGTTCCAATCTGGCCTCAGACACTTCCTAGCTGTGTGACCTTGGGCAAGTCACTTGACCCCCATTGCCTAGCCCTTACCACTCTTCTGCCTTGGAGCCAATACACAGTAGTGATTCCAGGACAGAAGGTGAGGGTTTAAAAAAAAACACCAAGAGACTGGTTGCTGGGCAATGAATCCTTTGACCATGGTGAGCCATGAAACAAAGAAAGATAACAGATGGCCCTTGCTCCTGGGAGCTAGCTCTCTGCCTCTTCCACAGTGATAGTAGATGAGGGGTAGAAAATGGGGGCAAGACTTGCAGATTTTCAAGCATCTCTAAACAGGACCTTCATACTTCACACTATCCATGTAAGATTCTTGTCCAGTGACCATCACTGAACATGCCACTACTAAAGGAGCTGTAGGAGAGGTACTATTAAGTTTCTTACTATAAATGAAAGCAGAAGACAAAAGGAAACTCCAGATCAAAGGAAGCCTGGCTTATGGGTTCTCCTGGGAGAGGTAAAGAAAGGAGTTGGCAGAGTAGCTTTTGTCATATGTCAAAAGGCATGTTTTTTTGTTGAAATATTATTTCATGCCTTACCTGGGTATCTTGTATTTGGGATCTGTAAAAAGAGCCCTGCAAAGATAATTGCAGCTTACACACTAGCATCTGTTATAGAAGAGGAGGGGGGAGAGAAATTAAATGAAGAATTTGAAAAGACTCTCCCAATTAAATTCAACATAGACTTTAAAGCTAGGTGACTCTAACGCGAAGGAAGAGAGCAGCAGAAAAAAAAAGGTTGGAAATGTAGTGCAAGACTCACAAACAAAAGAGGCTTATCATCTACTCCAAAACCTGACATCTGTGTTTCATGAAGATTTTTCTCCTCATCAAGAGGAGAATTGAGAAGCACAAAACAGCATCACATCATAAAAAAAGGAAGTTGTGCAGGTCTTAACAGATGGAAAGCAAATGGTTAACAATATGAGAGTCATTTCCAATTTAGCCATTGTATGTAGATCATACTTTGGTCTTGTACAGAAATGATTGTATAAACAAATAGCAATTAGAAGAATTCAAGAAATCGTGATATCACATAACAATTAAAATAGCTCCAACCTGACCTTCTTCAACAACATATTGAAGCCCCAAAAAGTAAGAAATGGATAAAAGAATAGAGATTGACTCAAATGATGACCATTTCCTAAGGGAGTTTAAACAAGGAAGATCCTTCACCCATAAGATGTTAGAAAACCAATATGATGGAATTGCAATAATGGTAAATACCACACACAGTACATCTCATATCCAAAAAAAGAAGCCCTTCCAAAATGCACTTAACAAGTGGCCATCTAGTTTTTATATAAGGAATTACAGTAAAGGGAAACCCACCATTATCCAGTGTAGTCAATTCCATATCTGAATTGCCTTCATTGTTAAAGAAGTTTTCTTCTTACCTTAAGCATAAATTTATCTTTTTGCAACTTCTACCCATTTTTCCCAGTTCAACCCTCCAGGGTCAACGGAATGAGTCTGACCCATCTTTCACATGACAGTGCTTTAAATATTTTACCCTAGTCTCTTCTCTATGATCATCCTCATTTCCTTCAACCCAAGCCCATATGATATGGATCTTCAGGTCCTTCACCAACCTGTTTGCCCCACCCTGGATAGCAGCTCCTCAATTTTCCTTCCAAAAATGTGGCACTTGGCAGTGAACACAATACTATGTATATAGTCTGCCCAGGACAGAGTGCAATAGGACTATAATGTCCCTAATCCTGGACACTGTTTCTTTTAATGAAGTCACTGATTACATTAACTTTTCTGGCTGCCACATCCCACCTCTGGCTCACATTAACCTTGCCATCCAATAAAATCTCCATTTCTTTTTCACAGGAAATTATGCCTCTTCCATTTTTATTTGTGAAATTGAGCTTTTGAACCCAAGTATAAGACTCTGTATTTCTATTAAATTTTATCCTATTTAAAATGCATTTTTCAATTAGAGACAATCACTACCCAAAAATGTGATGCAGGAAACATGAGAAACTCCTCACTGCTACTTTCCCACATCTACAAAATCTTTACCGGAATAATCTATACACATATTGACAGTATCCTCGAGAAGGGAAAAGTGAGGGTTTTAAAAATTACTTCTTTGGCAGACCACATATTTAAAGTTACACAATTGACTGGTGCCAAGAATATATGATCCCACTCTCCTTATATTTTATTAACTATAAAAAGTACTTGATATGGTAGAGCAAAATGCAGTTGGAAACAAGCTCTGTTTCCAACAAGATATCTTCTGTGTATATATTAAAATCACACAAGCTCCATAAGAATAAGAGCCATTCCCTGACTGATAAATGATTAAAAGACATAAAGAGGCAATCCCCGAAGAAGATAACCAAGTTATCAAAGGCCATTAAAAATGCCCCAAAGCACTTTGGGGGACCTCCATTTGGTATGTCATTCTACTTGATAGAAAACCTATGACAGGTTACATATTTCTTGCAGTGAATCTGAATTGTACATCTGCAGCCTACTGCTTAGGAAACACTGAGGCAGAGAGTATTTATACTCAGAAAATGGTTGGGATATGAGAACTAGGATCCTAGATCCTAGATCTAGAGCAGATCTCATGAGACTTCTGGTCCAACTCCTTCATTTTACAGAGGAGGAAACTGAGACTTGCTCAAGGTCGCCTACATAAAATCCTAAGTCTAGAACTGGAAGGGACCTCAAAGGTCCTCTACTACAACCCCTTCATTTTATAGAGGAGGAAATTGAGGCCGAGGGTGGTTAAATGACTTGCCCCCACAGGGAGGGACAGTGAGGAGGTAGGATTAGAAGCCAGGTCCTCAGAGGTCCCTTACAATTCTTATATTCAAAGATTTTGATAGACATGGTTCCGACCCTCCTAGAAATCTCAATCTACTAGATAATAATGGTCCATATTTTTGCACAGTATGTTCTAAGATTTTGGATAGAGTTCTAAGCTACTAAAGTTCTAAATTTACTTTAAACTTCTAAAGCTCTAAATCTACTTGTAAGTTTCTAAAGTTTTAGGTCTTCTCTGAGCTGCTAATGCTTAAAATTGCATGAAAACATTTGGGACATCTTATATTACAAAGCCTTTGACATGAACATCATCAGAAGCTCCCCCCAACCTCATGAACCTTGGTGCCAATATTATTATCCTCATGTTCTAATAAGGAAATTGAGACTTGATAAGATTCAGTAACAAGTCCAAAGGCACACTGCTAGTAAGCAGCAGAGCTGGACCACATCACCGAGTCATCTGTTTCTTTGGTTCTAGGTCTATTCTACTGCTGCCTTCCTTTAAAAAGTGACTGGAGGGGGCAGCTGGGTGGCTCAGTGGATTGAGAGTCAGGCCTAGAGATGGGAGGTCCTGGGTTCAAATCTGGCCTCAGACACTTCCCAGCTGTGTGACCCTGGGCAAGTCACTTGACCCCCATTGCCTAGCCCTTACCACTCTTCTGCCTTGGAGCCAATACACAGAATTGACTCGAAGACGGAAGGTGAGGGTTTAAAAAAGTGACTGGAGCCACTCTCTACAACATTCTAAAAGTGGGAGGCTTTTTCTAGGGTCAATGGTGCTGGGAGGTAAAATCAGTGAATAGAGGACTAAGTTCACTCTGCTTTGGCTGCCATTTTCCCTCTCTAAAAGAAGTTAACAATCTAGAATTCTGGGATTCTGTGGTCCTATTAAATCTTGAAGTAAAAGACAAGACTCCACAGAGACAGAAGTGGGCATCAAGGCTGAGTAAACAAGGGAGGAGGTGCCAGATGTTTAGAGTCCCAAAAGGGTGTAAGAGACCAAGGACTCTGAGTAAGGAGTATTAGCCATGAGCAGTGTCCCAAATGGGCTCTGAGATGTACAAGCATTCCAGAGAGGGAGCATGATAAGAGTGCTGGATCTGGAGTCAGATAGATCTGAGTTCAAATTCTGCCATATCCATTTATTAGCAGTGCAACTCTGAACAAACTTAACCACCCTTGGCCACAGTTCATCCATAAAATGAAGACATTGGGCTAAATGTCCTCCAAACTCATTGTCAAACTAAATCTATCATTTTACATGTGACCTTATACAAGTCATTTTCTCTCTGTCTCAATCTCTTCCTCCATACAAGGAGGGCATTTGACAAGATGGACCTACAAGATCATGGCCCGGTACAAAATGGGACTTAGCAGGCCAATGACTACAGAAACATGGTAGTGTCAAGCAGGGTGGAAAACACTGCATTCAAAATATAAATGAAAGCATTATGACTTTCTGTCTTAATCAGTGCTCCTTCTCTCCCTAAATAGGCTTCTATTCCCTCAGCCCCAGGCAATGGATTGGCTTCTTCCCCATCTGGGTGTTTGCCTAATTACTGGCATACTTCAGTTCTGGTTGGGGCAGTGAGAGAAGGGGAGAGATCACATATAGGAAGATGACTTCTGGGTCATGAGGTCTAATGACTGGGGACAGACCCTTGCTGTGAGGGATGGAACACCTCAGTTTCCCTTCTCCAGTGAGAAGCAAAGCAGGAGCAGAGGTCATGGATGACTTCCAAGCTACCACACATTGCCCCCAAGGACTGGACAGGATGCCTCGTTACTATGGTTAGAATCCAAGAAAACGCCAAATGCTCCCCATCTTAATAGGAGGGGGGAAATCCATCTGTTTGCCTTTCTTTTGATACAGAGACCAAAAAAGGCAATCTGTGGGCTAACAAGGATGCTGAGTGCCACCTGCACCTACTGGGATTGGGTATACCAATGGGGAGCTGTTACCGTGGGGACCAGCTTTCTTTCTGTTTTCCAAAGAGCACAGTGATGTAGTGTAATGTAATGGGATGACTGATCAATAAGGGCCCACTTCCTGAAACATGAACAGATATCTCTATGGCCCGTCCCGGCCTTTAGAGAATACATATGTACCCCTCCTTGTCTGGGCTTTAGGGAATGTAGCAATTTTCCTCCTCTTAGTGTTGGTCCTTAAACCATATGCATACATTCCCTTGCCCCACTGAATCCAGTCCAAACAACTTCATGGAAATTTGGTGGCGGGGGAGATGTTTCCTGCCGTGTGTGACTGAGGGACTCGCTACTGTGATGACAAAAAGTCTTCTGATTAATGAATAAGCCAGAAAAACTAATGACTCAGGAGGTGCCACGCAGGACTGAATTCACATCTATGGGTATGAATCATCCATAGAGCAGTCTCTTCCTTCTTAGAGGTGAGTGAGACAAGAACTCCTGTGAACTACCAGATGGCAGAGAGGGCAGAAAGTTACCCCCTCATCTACCCACCGTGTGTCCCTGAGTGCTTACTACCTTTCTCTCAGGCTTGCTTCTCCCTGATCTTAGATACACGGGTATCCAAAGTTGGAATTTTCCAGGCAGATACATCAGAGTCATCAGAGATCCTGCCAGCATCCAAAGTGGACAGCAGGGTCCACCAGAGCGGCCAACAGTGGCCAATAGTAGAGGAAGCACCTGCAAGTAGATGTGACTTTCCGTTACCAAAGGACACTGGTCCTGAAGGGATCGGATCAACTCATTTCCGATGCCCAAAATCATTCAGTCATCCCCATTGAGGTGTAAATACATCATCCAGGGTCCAGTCCAAGAATACTCCCTATGCCCATCGAAATATTGCCAAATACCTCCATTGGCATTGTGGGTATGTCTCCAGCTTCTAAAGAGAGATAACTAATTCAATCCCAAACAATAGCTTTATCCTTTGACCTTGTTAAATGAATTAATAATAATTAGCTCCCATTTGTATGGTATTTTCAAAGTTTGAAACGTAATTTTAACATACTATCCCATCGAATCTTCAGAACACTGAGGGGAACACTTATTATTTCCCCTTTACAGATGGTAAAACTGAGGCCTATAGATGTTAAGTGACTTGCCCAGGGTCACATGGCCAGTAAAAGGAGAGGGCAATATTCACACCTGAGTCTATGCTAACTCCAAACCCAATGCCTTATCTACTTACACCCCACTGGACTCTGCCTCTCTCAAGTCTTTACAACCAGCTGAGAATCCAAGACTTCCCAGAGCTCCTTTCAGCTCATTTGGAGAATGGACTAATAGCAACCCTCGCTGTCTGGGGTAGGACTTAGGACCAGGAGGAAGGAAACAGCTCTGCGCAGGTGTGCATAATGTCAACTTCTAACTGGGGGGTGGAGAATGAGAACACAATTAAACGAGGACTGAGACACATATGCAAGGTACAATTTCCTCGAGAGAAGCTGTTGGTCAAAATGGCGGCCCTATATGGAGATGGTCTCAGATGCTTGAACAGTGAAATTCATGTGCCTGTCCATCCAATACCTCATGTTAGACACACCACACATGCGCAATGCAACACATCCACAGAGTTCCTCAAAACTGAAGCCACTGGGCAAGCACAAATGGACCCTTGCTTTTGCTTCTCCACTTTGATCTTTTCCAGCCAATTCTCAAACCGCTGGCTCAGGTCAAGCCTGCAGAGACTTTAGGCTCGTATTCTTTGTAGGCTGGGACCAAGGGTTGGCAACCTTTGTAGAGGGACAAGTTAAGGTGCCCAGAAGAATCAGAACAGCTTCGGGAGACCCTGGAGATCATACAGGCTGACCCTTTCACTTCAAATATGGGGGGAAATGAAGCCCAGCAAGGGAAAGGATTTGACTCTGGTCAACCAACCAAATAGGCTGAAGATACCAAGATCCTAGGGATTCTGCCCACTGAAGTCACAAAGGGATTTGGAGATGGGATTGTTCTAAAAACATCAACTCATCAAAAACCATCATTTTACAGAGAAGGAAACTGAGGCCCAGAGAAGGAAAAAGACTTGTCTAAGGTCACACAGTGAGTTAGAAACAAAGCCACAGATTCAAACCCAGATCTTCCAATTTGAAGATCAGACCCCAGTTGTAGCCTTCCTGAAAACCTGGGAGGGGCACTGGTAATTGAATGCTGAATTATGGGAAGGGATGAGGGAATATATAACAAGCTGTCATGTGATATGGGCTATAAAAGAGTTCATTTTCCAGGCACCAGAGAGAGTAGCTAACTGCCTTTTGCCCATATTTGTCCCAAGGATTCATGCTAAGATCTTCCAAATAAAATTAAGCTGAGTTCTCTTTCATTCTACAAATAAATCTGTTCAATTTGCCATTTATGAAGCAGAAAGGCAGTATAGTGGATAGAGAAGTGTCAATGATTCAAATCCAACCTCAGATATTTACTAGCTCTGTGGCCCTGGGCAAGTCATCTAGTTTTCTTAACCTCAGTTTCCTCATCTGTAAACTGGAGATAATAACAGAACCTACTTCACAGTTGCTGTGAATGTCAGATGTGATAGTATTTCTAAAGGCTTCACAAACCGCCTCACACACAACAGGCACTTAATAAATGTTTATCCTTTCCCCTTAATGAAGAGTTCCTCATTATGAAGACAAACAACTTCCATTCTTTGATAGGAGCTTATGTTTTCATGTAGAAGACACAGGGTGAAAGCTTCACAGAATAGATGCTACCTGAGCTAAGCCTCTGGAGGAAGCTGGGAATTCTCCGACTCCAGATGAGGAGGGGGTGGGTACTCCTGTGCAAAGGCTTGGACTCCAGAGATGGCCTGCTGCATCTAGGGAACAACTTGAAGTCTAGTTTGGCTAGAACATGGAGTGTGTAAAAAGGAGTATTCGAATATGCAATAAGCCTTGAAAGGTAAGTGAGTGAGAAGATGACTGCAAAAGACTTCCAATGCCAAGTTGAAGAGTTTGTATTCAGTTCCCAAAGATAATAGGGAGCTATTGAAGATCCTGGATCAGGGGAAGGACATGGTCAGGTCCATGACTTAGGAAGATTATTTTAGTAGCTATTTGGAGGATAGACAGAAAAGGGGAGAGACCAAAGCCAAGGAGACCAATTTGGAGATAATAATAAGAGGACCCAACTTCCAGGGTTGTGGTGAGGATCTAATGAGATAGTACCTGTAAAATGCTTAGTACAGTGCCTGGCACATAGTAGGTATTCTACAAATAATCATTTATTGATCCTTCCTTTCTACTATACTACAGTTAAAGGCTATCAGGGGTCCAGTATGGTGGTTCAAATCCTAAAATCCTAGAGCCATTTTGGCAAATCTATGCCAGAGTGTGCTGGATGGGGCTACCCCCTGCCCCTGTCCACCGTGCCTGAGGACATTTCTCACATGACTCACCTCTCTAGTAGCCCAATGGGAGCTCTTCCTTCCCCTCCTGTCTGGGGTAAGGCAGAGGGCTCAGTTTTGGTACTTGGTCTCTAAAAAGTTCACCATCACTGGCCTAGAGGAACCCAAAGAAGGGACAAGCCAGCTTCAGTACCAATAGCATGGGAAGGTTCAGCAGAAAAGGAGAAAAATAAGCTCAGCTGGGAAAGATGGGTCAGACTAGACCTCTGAGATGAAGTTTTAGAGTTCAAAAGCCCTCCAGTCCAGCCTCCTCATTTTACAGATGAGGAAACTGAGGTCCAAGGAGGTGAAGGGACTGGCCCTAGATCACACCTTGAATCCTAAATCTAGAGCTGGAAGGGCCCTTAGAGGTCATCTCTAGGGAAGACCCTTCATTTTGAAGCAGAAGAACCTAAGCCTTGGTGAGGGTAAGAGCCTGGCCCAAGGTCACTCAGGAAATCAGTGGCCTGGGTAGGATTCCTTGCTAGCATTCTTCCAATTTCCTCTGCTCGTAGACAAGAGACAGACAAACAGCCAATGTACCCACCCACAGGGTCCCCTCTACACTCTAGGGCTTTCTCTCATGCTTTGAGCCACCTCAACGTGCGAGGTCGGAGCCCTGAGAAAGGATCCCTGAGCATCTCTTCAAAGAAAGGGGCTTTCCAATGCCCTTAAAGGGTACCCAGCAGGATTCCTGGGCATCAAATCTCTTGTACAAAACAACAGTTTGATGTTTTAAATGTAAATCAATTGAAGACTCATAGGTTCAATAGGTTTTGAAGTACAACAGAACTTAAAAATGAACGGAGAGTAACTCTGAATGGAGCATCTCCAGGCTTTGCCCATTGTAGCGTACCAAAGTGCCAAAGGTCTATGGCTAGACCTGGAAGCCTGTTGGCTTCTCTGCCTCCTCTCCCTCAAGCCTTGGGGCCTAAGCCTATCCGAGGCTGCTGTCACATCCTGGGTGTTCAAGGAGTAAAAGGGAAGAGAGATGCCCCCTGCCCAGGAGCCCCTGGGCTAAGAGAAAAAATATAATCTCTGCCCTCAGGAAGCCAGCCCCTCATCTCAGGGAGGCAGCATTAGTCCCTATTCTCAGCAATACCCCAATCTTGCAGGAAGACACTCTCTCTGTCCTCAATGAGCCCCCCAACCCCGTCTTCAGGGAAAGGGGCCCAGCCCAGGCCCTACAAGAGTCCCAGTGTGCCAATGAGGAGATGGTCTGTGCATTTGTGGAGGCTCTACATAGCCCAGTTTCTTTATTTGAAGTCCTTCTCCCAAGGCTCTTCTTCAGACTATCCTTGCTGTCACAGAGCAACAAACTAAATAATTTTGTCCAGCGCAATCCCTCAGATCGATCATCTTAGTATATTGAATTGAGTGAAATGACTACAGCTACTTCTCGCCAAATTGATGGGCAACACAGTAGGAATGATTGTGCTAAATTGTTTTCCCAATCTGCCAGAAGAGCAGGAGAGGTCAGGGAGAGGACTATTAGGGGACCTTAGGATCTAGATCTGGAAAGAACCTAAGAGGTCATTTCGCCTAACTTCCCCATCTTAAAGACTAGGGTACCTGATACTCAGAGGTAGCATGACCTGTCCAAGGTCACATAGTGTTGGGCTTTGAATCCTGTTCCTCTCACTCCAAATACACATTATTTCCATTGGACAAGGAAAAAGAAGGGATGAGAGAGAGGAAGTAGGGTGAGACTTGAAAATAAGTACCAGTAGACAACCAGAAAGGGAAAAGAGCTGATGAGAAGAAAATGAAGGAAAGAGACTGATGTGGAATGCTAAGGAACTTATACACCAACCTGGGTATTCAGCCATATTTCCAAAAGATGGAAGCCAGGGCAGGGGAGAGAGAGCCAACAGAACAGAATGCTATAGTCTGGAAAGAAACATATCCAGACAACTAAAGCCTAGAATGAGCTGTGTCTAGGGAGGAAAGCAAAGAACAACAAAAAGGGATGTCTGGTGATTGACAGCTTGATTGGCTTGAAAGCATGCCAGAGGAAAGAGGAAACTCAAAGAGAGGATTAGCCCCTGCTTGGCATGGACAATGGGGTAATGGGGGATGGCAGAGAGAATGCATAGCTGTTTTGAATCTTAGAATTTTTAGAAGAATAAACTATGGACTGGAAATGAAATAACAATGACTATTGGTGGGGAGGAGTCAAAGGGAATAAGGAGATACTATGAGGGTGCCTGGCTACTCCTGAAAAATTCAAAGCACTTGGTCTAGATCATTCATTTCATATGTAGTAATAGCAGCAGCTGCAACAACAGCAATAATAACTAACATGGATGTAGTTCTTCATTTCATATATCTCTCATTTGATGTTACTCAGCTTCAGGTGGGATGAGCAGCTCAACAAATTCGCTCCATCTTGAGATCATGTTATCTTTGGCCACTCTCAAGGAAGCGATGGTTCTACGTCAACCGGGAAGCTCTTTAGAGGAGTACCCTGGGAAACTGTGTGTGAGCCTGTGCTATTTCCCATTCTTTGCAGAGATGTGGATAAAAGCAGGGAGGGCATAGTTGTCAAATTAACAGGTGGCATAAGACTGAGAAAGACCATTAACTCACAGAGCCAAGGATCCAAAAAGAGCTTGGCCATCATAATTGAGGGCTGAATCTAATACAATGAAATTTAGTAGGGATAAATGTAAACTGTTATGCTTGGGTCAAAAACATTTATTTTGCTTCACAAGTACACAATGTGAGAGATACAGCTAGAGAATACTTTGTCTGAAAAAGAACTGGGCATTGCGGAACTCTGAAAAATCAGGTATGAGTCACTGGTGTGATGTAGTCATCCAAAAAAGCTAATGGGATCTTGAACTGGATTGAGAGAGGGATAGGTACCAGCAACAAAGTCCTGCCTTGATCAGTGAAAAAAAAGGAATGGTATAATCATTTGTAAGTACTAGATTTAGGAAGGTAAGAGACAAACTGGAAAATGATGACAGGAGGCTGATTGAGAGTCCTCCGGTCCACATTTTAGCAGAATCGGCTTAAGGAACTGAGGGTGTTAAGCTTGGCAAAGAAAAGACTCCAGAGACAGAACTGTCATCAAATATTGGGAGGGCTGTCAATATTTGCTCTTCTTGAACTCACAACAGCAATAGGTAGAAGCTCAAAAGAGGTATATTTATGCTTGATCTAAGGTTCAAGTCACTATCCGGGAGAGCTAGCTCAGAGTAGAATAGGCTGCCTCCAGAGGAAGTGGAATAAGACCTGGAGACCCATGTTGACTGGTAACCCAATTAGATGTGGATTGGACTAGATGACTACAAAGGACTCTGACTTTATTGATTCAGATTCTATGGGGTCCTTTGAAATATGAGAGAGGGAGAGGGGGGAGAGGAAGAGGGAGAGAGAGGGAAAGAGGGACAGGGAGAGAGGGAAAGAGGGAGAGAAAGGGAAGGAGAGAGAGGGAGAGAGAGGGAGGGGGAGAGAGAGAAAGAGAGAAAAAGGGAGAGAGGAGAGAGAGGGAGAGAGAGGAAGAGAAAGGAAAAGAGGGAGAGAGAAGGAAAGAGGGAGAGAGAAAAAGAGAGGAGAGAGAGGGAGAGAGGAAGAGGGAGAGGGAGAAAGGGAGAGAGAAAGAGAGAGAGAGAGAAAGAGAGAGAGAGAGAGAGAGAGAGAGAGAGAGAGAGAGAGAGAGAGAGAGAGAGAGAGAGAGAGAGAGAGAGAGAGAGAAGGAAAGGGAGAAAGGAGAGAGGGAAAGGAACACAGACAGGACCAGACACATTTAGAGATATAGAGGTAGGCAGAGAGAAACAGAAAAAGACAGAGAGACAGAGACCAAGACAGACATAAAGCTAGACAGAGAAAATTTGACAGACTGACAGATGGAGGGAAGGAATAAAAGAGAGAGAGAGTTTCGTTTCATCTCATTATATGCAAACAAATAAGCAAGGAGGATTCAAACTAGCTCAGTACTGGTCAGAGAAAAAGGCTTTGATGAGCTGCAGCGAGAGAATCAAATACAAGGCACTTCCCAACCCAGCCCACTGCTGCAAGGCAGCTACAACATACCACAGCTGAAAAATGCTTCCAGAGGAAAGAAACAGAAAGATGCAGGGCCCTTAGTTGTTTGATAGTGAGATGCTCAAATAGCTTAAATAAATAAATAAAAACTCCCTCTTCCAAACGCAGGTCCATAGGAGATGTGTTGTCTTTCTATATGAAAAGGCTATTTCAAACCTGTCATCCCTGGGTGGTGCCCTTTAAATTTAATTTAAATGAAATGAAATGAAATGAAATTGTTTTCCCAGCAGTAGTGTAGGTGGCTTACCTGTGACCAATGATATATACCAGTGAGATAGTCTGGGTTAGAGCTCAGTCTGGAGCCAGGGTCAGGGGGGTCAGTATGGGACTGAATTCAGGGCTCAGTCTGTGCCCAGAATTCTCAGAGTAGAGAAAAAAAGAAAAAGAAAAGGCAGAAGGAAAGTAAACAAGAAGGAAAGAGAGAAAGAAGAGATTTGAAAAAGCAAAGAACAGAGAAGGAAAGGAGAAGAGCAGGAAGGGAGCAAAAAGGAAGGAGAGAAAGGAAGGCAAAGAAAACAAAAGGGAGAAAGGGAAAAAAAGGGGAAATTGAAAGAGGGAATGAAAAATACAGAGGAGGGAAAGAAAGGCAGGAAAATATAAGGAAGAAAAGAAAGGAGGATGGGAAAGGGAATGGAAAACAGAGAGGGAAGGAAATAGAAAAAGAAAAAGAGAGGAAAGGGATAAGAGAGGAAAGGGAGAAAAGAAAAGATGGAAGATAGAAGGAAGGAAAAAGGAAAAGGAAGAAATCAGAAAAGGAGAGGGAAAGGGAAGAAAGAAGGAATGGTGGACAGAAGGAAAGGAGAAAAAGGAGGAGAATAAAGGAGGGGAAAAGGAAAGAAATAGAGAAGGGAGGGAGAAGAATGGGAAAGGGGCAAAAAGGAAGGGGAGAAAGGAAGGCAGAGAAATGAAAGGGAGAAAGGGAAAAAAGAGGAGAAATTGAAAGAGGGAAAGAAAATAGGGAGGAGGGAAAGAAAAACAGGAAAATAGAAGGGAGAAGAGAAAAGAAAAGAGGGGAATGGAAAACAGAGAGGGAAGGAAAGAGAAAAGGAAAAAGAGAGGAAAGTGATAAGAGAGGAAAGGGAGAAAAGATGGAAGAGAGAAAGAAGGAAAGAGAAAAGGGAAGAAATCAGGAAAGGAGAGGGAAAGGGAAGAAAGAAGGAATGGTGGACATGAGGAAAGGAGAAAAAGGAGGAGAATAAAGGAGGGAAAAAGGAAAGAAGTAGAGAAGGGAGGGAGAAGAATGGGAAAGGGGCAAAAAGGAAGGGGAGAAAGGAAGGCAGAGAAATGAAAGGGAGAAAGGGAAAAAGAGGAGAAATTGAAAGAGGGAAAGAAAATAGAGAGGAGGGAAAGAAAGACAGGAAAATAGAAGGGAGAAGAGAAAAGAAAAGAGGGGATGGAAAACAGAGGGAAGGAAAGAGAAAAGGAAAAGAGAGGAAAGGGAGAAAAGAAAAGATGGAAGAGAGAAAGAAGGAAAGAGAAAAAGGATGAAATCAGGAAAGGAGAGGGAAAGGGAAGAAAGAAGGAATGGTGGACAGAAGGAAAGGAGAAAAAGGAGGAGAATAAAGGAGGGGAAAAGGAAAGAAATAGAGAAGGGAGGGAGAAGAATGGGAAAGGGGCAAAAAGGAAGGGGAGAAAGGAAGGCAGAGAAATGAAAGGAAGAAAGGGGAAAAAGAGGAGAAATTGAAAGAGGGAAAGAAAATAGAGAGGAGGGAAAGAAAGACAGGAAAATAGAAGGAAGAAGAGAAAAGAAAAGAGGGGATGGAAAACAGAGGGAAGGAAAGAGAAAAGGAAAAGAGAGGAAAGGGAGAAAAGAAAAGATGGAAGAGAGAAGGAAAGAAAAAGGAAAAGGATGAAATCAGGAAAGGAGAGGGAAAGGGAAGAAAGAAGGAATGGTGGACATGAGGAAAGGAGAAAAAGGAGGAGAGGAAAGGAAGGAGAGAAGGAAAGAAAGAAAGGAGAGAGGAGAAAAAAGGAGAAAAATCAGGAAAGAGGGAAAAGAGGAGAGAAGGAAGGGGGAAGAGAACTGAGAGGAAAAGAGAAGGGAAGAGGAAAGGGAAAGAAGAAAGGGAAAGGGAAAAAGCAATGAGAAGAGAATAGAAGAGGCGATGGAGTTCAAACAAAGCCAGCTAACCTGGCCAGAAGCAGGGTCAGCATACAAATCTCAGAGCTGTGTGCAAGACCATACTTCTCTTGTTTTCTGAGCCTTTCTTTCGGCAGTTCTACCCTCACCCACCCACCTACCGTCCCACCCTCACTCCCGCCCCAAGCCTGCTATAGAAGAATAGATGAAATTGCCTGGAAGGCTGAGATTCAAGACAAAGCCAGGGTCTTCTTTGGCCTCCCCAGCCTGAAACCAAGGACAGCGCATTCCACTGAAGAGTGTTGGCTCCCCCTGCTGGCCATTCTAAGGAATGGCTTGCTTCCAGCCCTATCCTACTTGACTGCACCTTTAGCAAGCTACAGGGGTCCCTCCAGAAGCAGGGTCTTTGCTTCCCTCCCCACCCCACCCCCCGGGCTTCCAGCCAATTACGCAAAGTCTAAGCAGCAAGGGGCGGGGGGAGGGGGGGAGAGAAGGAAGAGATGTAATGAATTATTCATCAGGTCCCTAAATAATTCATTTCCCTTCCAGAGGCAGAGAGCCCCTAAGAGCTCTGGGGTTCTCTCAAGTTGACTCCTTGAGAGAGATGAAGAGCAAAACCAAAGCCCCATTTTAAAGAAATCCTGCTTCCTCATTAGGCTGCTTGCTGAGTCTTTGCCCCCAAAGTCAGCTAGCTGACCTGAGCTCTTCAACTCTCTGCTGCCTACAGGGCCCCCATCTACCCATTATCTTATCTGCTTCCCTTTAACTAAATCTCACCCCTCTGTAAGGCACAGACTCAGTTTCCCCCTCAGTAAAACAAGGGACTTCATAGAATCATAAGTTCTAGAGCTGAAAAGAACCTTCAGAGCCATCTATCTAGTTCAATTTCTTCATTTTACAGAGAAGGAAACTGAGGCTCAGGGAGGATAAGTGATGTGACCAAAGTCAATTTGGTTCTAAGTGACAAGAAGACTAGATCAAGTGATGTTCTTCAGTTCCCTCCTCTATAAAATCTGGAGAGAAAGGGATGAACTCATTCTAAATTTCTGAGCCTATACAGCCTCCAACTCTCTTTTAGGTCTAACCTTTTGTGATCCTAAAATCTCTCTGAGCTTCCATTTTCTTCAATGTAAAAAGGGCATATAATAATGCCAATTACCACATGCTTGGAGTAGCTAGATAGTACAATGGATGGAGCACTAGACATAGAGTCAGAAAGACTCATCTTCTTGAGTTCACATCTGGCCTCAGACACTTACTCTGTGTCCCTGGAGAAGTCACTTAACCCTGTTTGCCTCAGTTTCCTCATCTGTCACATAAGTTAGAGAAGGAAATGGCAAATCATTCTGGTATCTTTGCCAAGAAACTCCCAAATGGAGTCATAAAGAGTAATAACAAGAAACAACTGAAATGACTTCAATAATGACATCCTACTTGGGAGAAATGCCCTCCAGCCAGGTGAAGGCATAAGCCTAGAAAGAGCTCTAAGCATCTCTGTCCATAACCACTAACATATATAATTATCAGAACTGCATCTTTTGCATAAAGTCAGGTCTACCTTTCTAAGAAATACTGGTTAATGTGCAAGGGGTCCATCACATCCCTAAGCAGCCAAGAAGAAGGCTGTCATTTAATAGTAAGCAAAATGGGGAGAAAAGAATAGGCATTTAGGAAAAACAAAAAGGGTCAAATGGCTCTACCCAAAGACTAACTGGTCAGAAATGGATCAATGACAACTTGTAAAGAGTCTCAACTATAGTGGAGTGCCCCAGGGGGCTTAGATAAATGTATAGTTGGTACCAGAGCTAAAACACCAAGCTAAGAAAGGGAACACCCATAAAGGACAAGTGAGAAATACATGCCCTGGGTTTATATTTTATTACTTGTAAGAGGAACTCTCTCCCAGACACTGTGATTAGAAAAGTGTGAATAAGAATTTCTATTCCTGAAAATTATGTGATTTAATGAAATAGGGACAGTTTGGGGTGTGGATGTATGAGTAGGAATAGAAGGGTAGAGTAGTAGAGGGGTAGTGTGTATAAAGGAGCTATGAGAAAGAGAGAGGACAAGGCAAGAAAGAGAGAGGGAGAGGACAGAAAGAAAGGGGAAGAAGGAGAGAGAGAGAAAATAGAGATGTGAAAAAGGAAAGGGGAAGAAAAGGAGGAAAAAATACAAAAGGGAAGAGAAATAAAAGAGAGGAAGAGAAGGCAAAGGAGAAAGAGAAGGAAGAAGGAAAGAAAATAGAGGAAGAAAAAAGAGGATAGCTTGGATGTGTTGGAGAAGGAAAAGAAGGGGAGGGAGAAGAAAAAGAGGAGGGAATGAAAAAAGGAGGGAGAAAAGGAGGAGAAAGATGAGGAGGAAAAAGAGAAAGATGAGGAAGAAAAGGAAATGGAGGAAAAGAAGACATTGTAAGAAAAGATGTGTTTGAGTGTTTCCCATATGCAAAAGAGTGCCAGGTAAGTGATCGCGTCTTGCAACCCAGGATTTCTTCACTGTCACAAGAAGCCCCAGGAGATAGTTAAATCTAAAGACATGGTATTCTAAGTCAAGTAGATATCGGTCCCTCCCTGAAAAATTCCATCTAGAAAAACATGGAACAGGAACTAAGGGCTACTTGATCAAGATGGGTAAGGTAGCCCATTGTATTGGGTCAGAGTTAAGCCAAGAGTTGAAGAGGAGGAAAATGGTAGGCTTGATGGCATTTGGGAAACTGTGAAGTGCTCTGAAGCTACTCCCTGCCTCCAAGGTCCACCTTGTGAACACTACCACTCTCCTGGTTATGCTTCATGACCTATGAATGAAACCCCAAGGTCTTCTTTGTAGGAGAGTGCTCCAAAGGGCAATGATGGAACCAAGGTAAGGCTTTTGTGCATCGTCAATAGAATTACTTTGTGTACTTAGTATGCCATGAAAGTCCTAATCACTCGTGTCTGTGGCTGGAAAAGCCACAATAGATGAATAGACAATAGATGAAGCCTCCAGTTCCAGTGACACACTGGAATCCCTGAGAACCCAGGAAAGGTCCATTGGCTGGATGCTCACTCTAAGGAGGATTCATGGAAAATCTGGCAAGAATCAGTCCCAATGAGAAGGCAAGGAGAAGCTGCTATCTTCAGAGTGGAGGAAGTTTTAACATTAGTAAGTTCCCAGAGTCCCTAAAATACCACAGAACAAAGTCTACAAGTTACTTCCCGAAGTGCAACATCCTCTGAGACACTCACTCCTTTGGCTAGCCAGGAGGGACTGAAAAATCATCTAGCCAAGCATTTTGGAGGTGGGAATCAAGACCCAGGAATGGGAAGCGACTTACTCAAAGATGCACTGACAATAAGTCTCAGGGCTGAGATTCGAATTCAGGTCTTTATTCTTGTTCTCTACAAAACAAAACATAACAATCATTTGGACTAAAAATTTTCAGAGCAGGAAGGAATCTTTAGATAAAAGAAGAAAGCAGGAATTTCTATCCCTGAAGTAGCCCAAACCAGGCAACGGCTAACTAGTTGAAGAAAGGGTCATCTACTGGCTTCTCTTATGAACGACTTCTCCTTTCTAATCCAGTTTTTCAGTGCTATTGGAGAACTACACATGCTTTCAGTTGTCTCTAAATTTGAGAGCTTGGGACAAAGCCCATTGAGCTTTGTTAGTTGTAGGTCTGCCTTGGATGTCACTTAACTCAACTTTCTCATTTCCTAGAAGAGGATAGAGACTCAAAACAAGGTGAGGACTTAGCCTAGATCACAGAGGTAGTAAAGTGGGAGAGGCAAGATTCAAACCCAGATGATCCTACCCCAAGTCTTCAACCCTTACTATTATATAACAAATAGGTTCAACGGCTGAGAGGGCGACACAGCAAAGCACTGTGGAGTGCTTAGGGCGTGTTGGAGCACAAAAGACAACACGGCCATCCAATGCAGCTGAGGAAGTCTCTAGGTGTAACGATTTTTCGTGCCACCGGACCCAGGCTTCCAACGCCTAGAGAGTGGGACTGTCTCTGTGCATCGACTTTTCCACTTAAATCTCCTTCACGTACAAGTGTCTTTGTGCACACTCATCTATACACCATAGATGAAAACGCACGAAGACAATCGTCATTCTCGGTTACCGAGAGACTATTACTAACTAACTAAGAGTAAGAGCTTTGGGGTATCTTCCCATTTCTATTGTGAAAGATGGCCTCAGGTCAACAAGCAAGGAGGCAAGTAGCTGGGGATGGCCATTAAGGTCTTATGTGCCAAATTTATTCCCTATTAGACAAAACCTCCTTGGACCACCAAGAGCCGACCTTTGTATAAAGCAAAGGCAATCCCTTTCATTGCAGCTCCATTTGGCCACACCATCTTTACTCAAAACAAGTAGACATTAGGGTGCAAAGGCTTGAGGGACCCCATCTTTGGTTTCTGAGAGGGACTCAGTTCATACTTTCATTTAAGGGCTGTTGGCAGAGAAATGGAGCCTCTATCCCGGCACAGCCACAAAGAAGTCTGATCTGTACCTGTGTCTGAACTTCTTCCCTATCCATAGACATGGGACCAGGTTGGTCCACCATTGAACACGCATTTAGCATGTTTGTAGGAATGCATGTATATACAAGCCCAAGCAAGAGGAGGTGGATACAAATGTACTACTTTTTCCCTTTTGTCAACACACCCAGGTTTCACCCATCAATTTTAGCCCACTTTTGTTGCAAGTTCCTAAAATATTCTTAAATGTGGGGAGGTAACAAAGTGTTTCTCTGCAAGCTGCAGGAAGAAAGTTCACCGGAAAATTAGGGCAATTTTGCGTTTCCACTTGTGTATTTACATATCAACAATCCATTTAATGACGATCTCCAAAAATAGCAGAGCGCGTAGGTCCAGAAGCTGCCAACATAACAGCCTGCTGAATGCAAAACAATGGCTGATGAGCAATCCTAGCCCCATATTCTAATATTGGAAAAAACAGACTTTCTAAAAGAACAGTGAGAGCTTTGCCTTCTTCCTGGCAGCTGGACCTGGATGCTCAACACACAAGACTCAGCTTTGAGCTCCAGGTCAAAAGGATGAGAGTGAATTCCCTTTCACAGCCTACCCATGGGTCAGCACTGATGGTATTCTCACCTTAGATGGAACACTAAAGGGAGGAAACAAAGGAAAGGGAAGTCGAAGTCCCAACTCGTAAAGAGTTCTTCAGCCACCATCCTATAGAGGGCTGTCAAAGTCATCTTTCTCCAATATGAACAAGGGACAAGTCTACTCAAAAAACCTCAGTGGTACCTTATTGCTTAAAGGATCATGGGTCAAGTGCTAGTCTGAACTCGCATTTTACAGAGGAGGAAACTGAGGCCCAGAAAGGGGAAGGGACTTGTCGATGGTCACACATGGTATCCTAGATCTAGAGCTAGAAGGAACTTCAGAAGCCATCTAGTCTGGCCTCACATTTTAAAGGGGAGAAAACTGACACCTCAAGGGATGAAATGTCCTTTTCCAGGGTTATATACCCATTTATATTTGAACCTTAAAAACCATGTAATCCAGGGACAGCTGGATGGCTCAGTGGATTGAGCCCGGAAGTCCTGGGTTCCAATCTGGCCTCAGACACTTTCCAGCTGTGTGACCCTGGGCAAGTCACTTGACCCCCATTGCCTAGCCCTTACAGCTCTTCTGCCTTGGAGCCAATACACAGTATTGACTCCAAGATGGAAGGTGAGGGTTTAAAAAAAAGACTGGAATGCTGAAGCCATGAGCAGAAGAACATCAGAAGATGATTTTAGATGGAAGGCACAGTTGTGTCAGGAAGTAACGATTGAAATAGGGAAGAATAGGGTCAAGGCTGAAGGAGAGGACTAACAGTAAGCAGATTCAAAAAGGTAGGCCATAGAGTCATACTAGACAAGACTGAACTGAGGCAGAAATGGAATGGAGTGGAGTGACTGAATAGGAGTTTGAGTTCCTGAGTTCAAATCTCAGATTTTTTGCTTCTTAGCTGTGCTAAGAACAAGTCCTTTTCCCTCTCTGGGCCTCAGTTTCCCTACCTATAAAACGAGGAAGGTCAGATTTGATAGATGGCTTCTGAGTTCCTTTTCAGCTCTGCTGCATTTGCTATGCCTGATTTAAGAGTAAAAGGAAAAGTCAGGAGTAAACTAGCAAATAACTTTCTGGGCAGGGGAATGGCAGGGCAAGTAAGAATTTAGAACTGAGTATTTCTTTTAATGGACCACGAAATGATTCTCCAATACCAAGTGTCACTTGGCACCAGAGGTCCAGAAGACCAGCAGGGCCAGATGGCAAGTAAGGAATCAAGGGTATTCCATGGCCACAGTCCATAACAACATTGTACTGAGTGAAGGTGATATTTGCACACAAAAAAGATCCAACTCATAGCTTGGGCCTTGACTCTACCCAATTTAGGGTCACTCGTTTAAGCTCTACACAGAGTACCCTTGATCCAGAGTTCCAGCATTGGGCCCCTCTGCCCGGCTCCCATGACTGTGTCCCAGTCCCTGTGTGCCCGGCTCCCCCTTACATGTGTGGCCAATGAGTACTTCCTCCCTCCACGAGGAGTGGCAGGAGCCTTGAGATGGGCTCATCGTCATCATGCCTGGCATTTGGGCCTCACAGTATGTCTGTGTTTTTCACGCACTGCCAGAACCACATTCCAATTAGATGTTCGTCAACAGTCGGAATTCTGCTGCAGAGAATAAAATAAAATAATTGTGGCATGTTTGTTTTCAAGCCGATTTCCACGTAATAAACCATCTGTTGTGGATAAACTGGGATCTTGCCGAAGCGAAGCTGCCTTCAGAGGTAAGGCAGAGAAGAGATAGGACTAAAAGCAACGTTGAAGGAAGACTAGGTGACCCACCATTCTTAACCTCTGAGATGGCACAGCTGGTGATTAGGCAGCCAATTAAACCTACACTCCGGGCAGTGAGCAAAGTCTAGAGGCATCCACCTAAGGGCTAAGGAGGAGGTGCCAAGACCAGAGCAGTAAGGAAAAGATTGGGTGATTAAAAAAAGAAAGAAAAGCAAGCTGCTCTCTATGAAGGGGCTAGAATTAATCAGCATCTGGAAAGGGCACAGCCTGGCCTTCAGCAGTGGAGGAGCAAGGCAGTGGCCCTAGTGGAGGTCGAGATCTAGACCTTCTTCATGGGAGAAACCAGCAGGTTTGCTGCTAGGGTAAGGCCCTGCCATGCACTCAGCGTACCTCCTCGCACTGAGTCGGGCTATGACATTTCTTCAGCTTATCTTCAGAGATTCAATAATTCAGGCTGTCAGAGCTGGAAGGGCCCTGAGAACAGAGAATGGCAAGTGCTCGAGTTGGGAGGGATCTTCCAACAGAGAATGGCAGAGCTGTGAAAGAACCATGAACACAGGACAGAGAAAGACCTTGCTCGGAAGACCCTCCAAACATAAAACACAGACCGTTGGAGCTGGGAGGAACCTGAGAATTCGATTTGATTAGTCAAATATGTGTGTGGTTGGGCAGAGAGGTAGGGAAGCATCTCCCAAATTATAACCAGCATGCCTTGTAGGAGAGACACTTATGTTGAGAGAGGCATGTAGAGATCATCTCATCCAAGCTCCTCTTTTTACACATGATGTAGAAATAGGACACCATTTGCCCAAGGTGACAGAGAGCTGGGATTTGAACCCAGATCCAATGATTCCAAATCTGGGGCACTTTCCCCCCAAGAGAAGGCTGCCTCCGGAGCAAGGGCCCAAAGGGCACCCTGCCTACTGGCTGAAGAACAAGATACATTGGCAGTGAGCTCAATGACACTAGTCCAATGGAGACACGTCTGCCCAGACATTCAAGCCAACTGAAAATTCTGCTCTGAACCAACTAAGAGTGCTACCTTCGCTCCAAGTCTTTCAATAGCTCCTTCTTCTCTAGAGGTTTAGGAGAATGAGAAGGCAGAAAGACAAGTTCTAGTTTTTGTTGATGGGCCACCAACTCCCACCAATCTTTGCTCCCAAGCACATACACATACACAAAGTACACGAGCCTGATCCTTTCCTCTGCCATCTTCTCTCCAGTCGCTGGGATGACTGGGCAGAGCAAGAGATGCATTCTCACTGATTTGGGTTGGAGGCAGAAGACCTAGATTTGAATTTCAGCGTTGGCTTCATGGCCTGGAGCAAGCATTATAATAATGAGGAGGAGGAGGAGGAGGAAGAGATGGAGGAGATGGAGGAGATGGAGGAGATGGAGGAGATGGAGGAGATGGAGGAGATGGAGGAGATGGAGGAGATGGAGGAGATGGAGGAGATGGAGGAGATGGAGGAGATGGAGGAGATGGAGGAGATGGAGGAGATGGCGATGAAATAATAACAACCAAATTCTTTTGACAAAGAAGCACTGAGCACAAGGAACAGCTGTCTGTCATTCTGATTTGTTCTTAACAGGGGTTCTTAATTTTTTTTTGTGCCGTGGACCTCTTCGGCACTGTGGTAAAGGCTATGGATTCTTGCTTAGATTCATGCTTGTAAAAACTTAAAAGAAAACATGTAGGCCTACCAATGAATTATATTGAAATATAATCATCAAAATATTAATTTTTTTCTAAAAACAAGTTCATGGGCTCCTGGTTAACAACCATTGGTTTATAGAAATGGAAGGAGTTACATGGAAATAGGTTCTGATCAAGGACACAAGTAATACCCAATGAAATTGCACGTCGGCTGCGGGAAGGGTGGGTGGAGGGGAGGGAGGGAAATAAAGTGAGTATTGTAACCCCAAAAAAATTCAATTTAATTTAATTTTAAAAATAAATGGAAGGAGTTATGTTAGCAGTTCATTGGCATCAGAAATTACAGATGGGTTATCCATGAAGAGTCCAGACTTATTAATCAATGATGATTATAGTGGCAAAAAGTAGAAAATGGACAGGAATAATCATAATTATCCTTAGTTTTTATATAAACTATCCTATTTTATCCTCAACATTATCTGTGAAGTAGATGCCATTATGATTCCCATTTTACAGTTGAGGAAAATGAGGTAGACAAAAGTCAAGTGACTTGCCCAGGGACATTTGGTAATTAAGTGTCTGAGGTTCAATTCACACTCATGTTTTCTTTATCCCAGATCCCCCCAGCTGCCTCTAACATATCACTACTGGCAACCAAACGCCCAGCAACAAATGACCCAGTGGTCAGAACTATACACCAGAAGCCGACAAGCTTCCTATACCATAAAGACAAACCACAAAATAGTCTTAAAAATCAAGGAAATAATCTGTACTGCAACCAGAGCATCATCACAGCCAGAACTATTGCCCACTAATGCCTAGATTAAACATAAATAAAAAGTAAATAATTAACAACAATACTTTAATAGATGTCGCTATGCCAAATATTCCTCATCTCTGGGCAGCACAGAATAAAAAAAGCTTTCCAAATACAGAGACATGTCTACCAGAAGAAATCCAAAGCAGGGGGAAGGGGGAGGTCCATGTTATTTTTGCCCTTGCTAGTGGAGTTGTCTTCACAGTGTGTCTACAGAAAATATGCTCATATCCCCTTCCTTGACAGTATATAATATTATCATAGATTATCATATCTCATACCTTTAGGAAAACTGCTCATTATATGTATATGTTTATGTTTGAGTGTGTGTATGTCTATGTAGGCTTATGTATATGTATAGTCAACATTAGATGTAAAAGAATAATAGCAGGATAGCCATTTGTTCATGGAAGACTTCTATGGGAATCCCTTGAGAAAGGATGGGAAGAATGAGGTGAATAATAATATTGAGATAGTTTTTCAGAGGAAGCTGACATTTATATAGCCCTTAAAGGTTTGCCAAGTGTTTTACATAGGTTAACTCCTCCCATGGTTGAGGTAGGTGTTGTTATGATCTCCACTTTAGAGATGATTAAAATGAGAAAAGTTCAATTACTTGTCCAGGGTAACACATCTAGAAAATATCTGGAGTAGGATTTGAACTCAGGCCAACATATAATCTATTGTGACACAGAGCTGACTGACCTTTGTAATAATCCAGAGCAAGGTAAGGACTGCAGGTATTATTATCGTCCTCATTTTACAAATGAAGAAACTGAGTCCTAGAGTAAAATTAAATTTCTTGCCCAATAAGTGTCAGAGGTGGCTTTTGAACTCAGATTCTCCTTGATCCAAGACCAGTTTAATCAGCCTTGATTTCCTTATTTGTAGAGCTTCAGTCTTCTGGTTCTCACTGAGACTGGGCTCTCCCTTGATGACACAACCTAGAAAGGTCATACTTTCTAATACTGGCTTCACTTTTATTTATTCCACTGATGTTGCTGGTCAAGATGAGGGAACCAAAAATTCCTTGATCCCTTCTAGCACTTCCAAACTCGCCCTCTACCACCATAACTAGGTAACCTCACCTTCCTTGAGATCCATTTAGTTTGTAATTATTGCCTGTCTCTAGGCATTTTCACTGACTGTCCCCCATGCCTGGAATTAGCTCCCTCCTCACCAACTACTTCCTAGTTTCTTTTTTTAAAAGTCTTACCTTTTGTCTTAGAATAGACACTAATTATTAGTTCCAAGGCAGAAGAGCAATAAAGACTAAGTAATTGGGATTGACTGAGACAGGGTCACAGAGCTATAAGAAGCTATAATTTGAACCCAGGTCCTCCCAAATCCAGGTCTGACTCTCTATACTAAACTACCTAATTGCTATCTTTTTCCCCACTTCCCAGTTTCCCTGGCTTTCTTTAGGTTTTAGTTAAAGACTCATGTTCTACAAAAAGTCTTTCCCAACATCCCTTAATGCTAGAGCTGTCCTTTGGAAATTATCTTCGATTTACTATTATTATTATTATTATTATTATTATTAAGTGGATCTATTGTACATAGTTATTTGCATGTTATCTTGAACAGGAATGTATTTTGCCTCCCTTTGTATCTTCACTTCTTAAAACAGTGGCTGGCACATAGTAGGTACTTAATAAACATTCATTGGCTGGCTCATCTTATTCGTGATCCCCTATCTTCCATTCCCATTGCCAACATTCTATTTCAGGCCCTCGATGACCCCAAAGTTAGAGTTTTAGAATAGATTCATAGATTTAGAGCTCAAAGACAACTCGAAAGTCATCTAGTCCAACATTCTCATCTTGCGAGTGAGGTAGTAAGGCCCATGGAGGTCCCCTAGGTGATAAGCAACAGAGACAAGATCTGGACTCAGAACTTCTGCATCCAGCATCAGAGATCTCTGGCTCACCTCATGCTTAGATTACTTCAATTACCTCTAGTCTGGCCCCCTGGCCTCCAACTTTCCTTCCACCCTACACACTGCTCTCCCATTCATCTGCCTAAAATTGCCCTCTATTGCCATTGGTCAGCTTCTCAGAAGCACGATCTTCAGCATAAGGTCCCAACTCACTGTCCTTGAAGGCCAACTTGTAATATGGCATTCTGCTCTCCCAGGCTCCCCTCCCTGTCTATCCCAACCACGTCCATTCTTTCAACATCTGCCTGCTTTCAAGAGATTGGCAATTTAGAGCAAAGATCTTGAAAGGAGAGACTGCCACTTGCTTGCTAGCTGCATGACGTGGGCACATCACCTTCTCCTCTGTGGAATGGAGGTGGCTGAAACTGCCTACCTCACAGGGTGGTTTTTGTTCATCCTTCAGGCAAGAAAGGAAGACATTACTAGTAGTATGAAGCAAGAAAGCCTATAGACAAAGAAGCAGCCAGAAACCTCGCCTTGTCCCCAAAGTAGCACCAGACCAATCAGCGAGCAAGGAGAGTAGGAGCTAGAGAAGGAGGCAGAGGAAGGCAGAGAGGGGCACTCTCACACCACCAAGCCAAGAGGGCCCCCTCCCAACCTCAGGAGCCAGTGGGCTAACTTGGAATTATGGGATGAGGGAATGTTTGAAGGCATTCTCTGAGGGGTCTGGCTCCCCGCTAGCGGCCACATTCCAGTGGATGGTTCTCTACCCAGCCCATTGGCCCTCCAAGTGGCAGGAGAAATCAAGAATTCAGGCCTGGGGAAGATGGAAAGCCTGAAGCATATTAAGTGGGCTGGTGGTGGCAGTTAATACTGACTTTGGCTGGCAGGGAAGTGAGCTAGCTGCCCTGAATGGGCCCAGAAATCTGACTGGCAGGCAAGGTTGATGAGAGATGCAGCTGGAGAATATTGAGGAAAGAGGCCTCCAGTTATAAAGCTCCTTCCCCAGAGTCCTTTGGGGATTTTGTGCTGGGCTTGCAGACCCAGGGGGGGAGGGCAGGGGCTGGGTTCTTTCTTTTTTTCTTTCTTAAAGCCTAAGCATTAATTAGAGAGATAAAGAAATGTATCTTCTTTTGTTGGGAAGGAGGATTCTATTGAACAGGGACAATGAAGATGCTAAAGGGTCAGCCAGAGCTGCTGCTTTGCCAAGAGCTGCTGGGGAAGGAAGATAAAGAGCTTACTGATGAAGGGGTTTGGCCTCCTGCCATCCTTGGGGGGCCTCTGGATTTCTGCAGGAGGAAACAAAAGGCCCCAAAGCTCAGGACACTGGCTGGGACTGAGGACACCTCTGCTCTGAACGTTCTTGGGGACCTGAGGAGGGCTTCTGTTTGGGAAAACGAGGGGCCTGTAAGGGATGGCTTTTAAAGACCTTACCAGCCCTGACAGTCTATTCTATGCCCTTATGTCCCTCCCAGCTCTGTTACTTTGCTTTCTTTCTTTAAAAAACTCTCACCTTCTGTCTTAGAATCAATGCTGTATATTGGTTCTAAGGCCAAAGAGTGGTATAGGCTGGGCAATGGGGGTGAAGTGACTTGCCCAAGGTCACACAGCTGGGAAGTGCCTGAGGTCAGATTTGAACCCAGGACCTCCAATCCCTAGGCCTGGCTCTCCATCCACTGAGCCACCCAGCTACCCCCTGTTACTTTGCTTTCTAAAGTGACACACAAAAAAGTTAAATACTCTTGGCTTGGAAAATTGCCTGGAGGGCCATAACATGATGTGGGGCTAAGTTTTCTTCCTGCACTTTGTCTTCTGCAGATGGCTAGTCTGAGCTCTTTTGGCTAAATACAGTGGGCACTTTATAGGGACGCCATGACATTGTAGGTAGAGAACCAAGGGGAGGAAGGGATGAAAAAAAGGAAGGGAGAGAGGGAGGGAGGAGGGCAGGAGGGAGGGAAGGAAGGAAGGAAGGAGGGAAGGAAGGAAAGAAGGAAAGAAGGAAGGAAGGAAGGAAGGAAGGAAGGAAGGAAGGAAGGAAGGAAGGAAGGAAGGAAGGAAGGAAGGAAGGAAGGAAGGAAGGAAGGAAGGAAGGAAGGAAGGAAGGAAGGAAGGAAGGAAGGAAGGAAGGAAGGAAAGAAGGAAAGAAGGAAGGAAGGAAGGAAGGAAGGAAGGAGGGAGGGAGGGAGGGAGGGAGGGAGGGAGGAAGGAAGGAAGGAAGGAAGGAAGGAAGGAAGGAAGGAAGGAAGGAAGGAAGGAAGGAAGGAAGGAAGGAAGGAAGGAAGGAAGGAAGTCCAATCCTTCCTTTACATAAGGGTTCTTCAATCCCTTTGAGACTGCTATTATGGACCCTACTTGCCACCCCCCACTCTTACTTTTCTCTTCTCCAGGCTAAATATCCCCTGTTCCTTCAACCAATTTCCAAAACACGTGGATTCAAGGCCCTTTTCCTTCCTAGTCACCCTCCTTGGGTTCTGGCTAGTTTATCAATGATCTTCCCAAACTGTAGTGCAATATTCTATTTGGGGAGTGGCCCCAAGGTATATCAAAGTTGGCCCTGTCCTCAGCTCAACAATATTAAACGATGTCACTGAAAGAGAAATAATGAACAGTTTCTAAGGAGACAGAGGCCAAAACAACTGAAGAAATTCAAGAAATGTCCTTAAAATCAAGAGAAATAAAGAAAAATCATTTTCAGTGATCAGCAACCAGTCTTCAGCATCCAAAATCTACTGCCTCTCCATTAAGGGGGGAAATCAGATTGTCTTCATCAGTCCTCTGGAATTAAAACTAGTCGCTACATTCATGTTCATTCTGCTGTCCTTTGTTGGGGCTTCTATTTACATCACTGGGGTCTGTGGGGGTATGATTCTCTTAGTACTGCTTTCTTTGCTCTGTATCAGTCCCTTCAAGTCCCCCCGCAGAGTCTCAGCATTCCTGAGGCCATTTTTCCTTACTTTAACCCTAAATTTGCCTCTCAGTAGGAGCTCTGAGTGCTGCCAATGAGTAATGATCTCACCCCATTTCCCCCCAGCCCTTGATCTCAGCACTGGCTCTGTCATTTTGGGCCCAGATGCATTAGCCCCGAGATGCCCTGGAAGGAATGTCCATGTCATCATCAACTACTAATTTCAACTGTCAGAGGCGTCTCGAGTAGCTGGAGACATGAGCATTTTTCAGCAGGGGAGATTTGGAAGAACCACCCATCCCCATTTTCTTTGGCCTCCATGTCCCCTAGCCTCCGAAAGAAAACTAGAGTGTTGAGGAGGCTGCAAAAGCTTCTCTCAGCTGGGTGATACCCAAGAGATGCAGTCCAAAATCTAAGGACCTGAAGTTCCCTTACATCCTCTCCCCTCATCCCTCTCCTATCTTCACCAATGTCTGGTTGCTCTTCCCAGCCCTTCTTCTTTCTCCTGGCTGAAATATGTCTCTAATCTTCCATGTCTCTCTAAAGCATTGGTGTTTCCTGCTTCAATGGGCCCTGTGGAGTCCCTCACTCTCTATTTAATGTATTCTCTGCTTTCAAAGGGCTTCTTAATTACTCCCTCCTCACTTCAAATTTGCTAATTTATCGATCAAATTTCTTCCTGTGAGTGAGACTTTTATTCTGTATGTGCAAAGAATTTATTTGGATCAATTTTATTGACCCCCCTCCAATGGTTCTCCCCCTTCTCAGGATACTTTCACAAACTTTAATTAAGTCTTGGGGAAGTCTCCTTAGTTAAAGGGGAACTGTCTACTTTCTTTCAGTGGCATTGCTTGCAAGGGCTGGGAGGCTACGCATAATGCCTATTGTGGTGTGCCTTGGGATGAGAAATGTGGCCAAATGAAGTATTATGTTCAGTACCTGAGTTAGATGGACCGTGAGTCTAACCTAGTGTGGCAAGGCCCATTTTCTGAACTAAAGGACTTGAGTCATCCAATGCCAGATTCATGAGGGCAACCCAATGGGGCTCTCTGCCTCCTTGCAGTTTGGGAGCTGTCTCTCCCTTAAGGTTGAGAAGATGAACCCCCAAACTGGAAGAGAACTTGAGAAAGCAGATGTTTCATTTCTCTGCCTTTATGTACCTGAATATCTCAACTGTCCACATCAAATGGCTAACTCACTTTTATTCTGATATCCAATGCCTCAGTTTCCCACTTTTTTTTTCAATCTCTAATTAAGGAGTGAAGGGAGACAACCACTTCTCATTCAAGAATGTCCCAGAATGCTTCCTGCTCTAACATCCTGCTCTCATCTTGAATCTCAACCTAATAAATGGAGAAAACCAGAGCATCTCAAAGTTGGGTCTCAAAGACCCTTTAATCCAAGTTACATCTGACATGGAATGCCTTCCATAACTCCTCTGCCACTGAGTCATTCCGCATCTGCGGGCAAACCTTCAGCAGTGGGGACCTTGCTATCACCCCGGGAACCCTGTCCTACTTGCAGAGAATTCTGGGGATTTGGAAGTTTTGCCTGATTTCAAGTAGACATTTTCCTCTCTGCCCTTCATCTCATCCATACTCCTAGCTCAGGAGAAAGTTTAACTGGTCCTTCTTCTACTGCTTCAAGACATGTAGCACGAAGCAAAGAAGTAAAGAGCTTACGTTGGCTCCCAAAGACTATTATACTTTTTAAGAGTTGACATTTTACAACCATTTCAAGTTTGCAAAGTATTTTACAGACAGGATGTCATTGGATCTTGTGAAACAAATCAAATCTTCCTCCTCTACCACAGAATATAAGCTCCTTGAGGGTACAGTGCTGTGGAAAGAATCCTGGGTATAGAGTCAGAGAATCAGACTGCAAGCCTACAAATGACTATCTGTGTGACTCTGGACAAGTCCATTTTTCTCCCTGGGCCTCAAGTTTCCTCCACTATAAAAGGAGGGAGTTGGACTAAATGGCCTCTGAGCACCCTTCCGGCTCTAGATCTATGATCTCATCATCCCCAGACACATAGTATGTGTTTAATAAATGTTTGTTGATTGATTAACGATGAGAGAACTAACAATTAAAGAGGTAAAAGGACTTGATTAAGGTCTCACAGCCACTTCATAGTAGAGCCAGAAAAACACAGGTCTTTTGAATACTAGCCTAGGCCTTTTCTTTTGCACCACATAGTCATTTTCAAAAGAAGTTTTATAAATTCCCCCTTGACAATTGGCTGATCATCTCAATGGCACTCATCTAAACAGGAGACCAAATGAGCCCAGACTGCTGTGGAAATACCAGTTGGCATGGCAGCACTGATCAGCAAAGAATCCAGGGTGGTACTAAGTGCCAAGAGCATCTGGGATGGGAGTGGGGGGTGGTAGCCTCACATGCAGATGGAACAAACAACCACTTCCACAGCATGGGGAGAGGAGCACCAAAGGGCTCCCTTGCTCAAAAATGTCTCATCCACCTGCTCAATCACCTGAGCTTCCTAGTCACTCTCTTCTTTGGGGTAAGCCATAAAAGGCCAGATCTCCCACCACCTGGGCAATATCGCCCATGGAGATACTCTGAGCTCTTTGCCGAGACTCGTTGATTTTATCCTTTGATACAGGACAGAGAACAGAATATGCCTGAAAAGAAGAAGAGGCCACAGGAGAATAGAGAGTGAGGGATGACCAGAACCTCCAGGACATGGGAGGGAGGTGGGGCAGCTTCAGCAAGACTTCTCTCAAGAGGAGAGGTAGTAAGGGGAAGTAGAGAAAGTGTATGTGTGCGCACGTGTGTGAAGAGATGCCCAGGGAGCTGCATTTAATCATTGGTACCATTTGTATTGACTTTGGTGCCAGCTTTAAGAGTCATTTGTTAGAAGGACCAGTAGTCTGGACTCCAAGCCAGCACACACAGAGCCATGAGTGCCGACAATCAAGGGTTTTTTCTGTTCATCTGGCTTAATTTTCCAAATTCAAATGCAATTTGAATTCAATTGGGAAATTGATTTCTCTCATCTAAGCAGAGACACTTGAAAGGGAGAAAGGAAGGAAGAGAGGGAAAGAGCCAGACAGAGACACATAAGGAGAGGGAGAGCCCAAAAGATAGAGAAAGAGGGAAGAAGGGGAAGAGAGAGATAGAGAGAAAGGGAAAGAAAGGAGGGAGAGAGAGGGGAAATGGTGAGGGAGAAAGAGAGAAGACAGATCAAAATGGAAAGAATATGGTCTTCAGGTTATCGATGTTCTTTCTAAAACATAGTATCCCAAAATTAACCCAATACTTTAGATGCATCCTGGCCAGAGAAGAACACAGAGGAATTATTCCTCCATAGTCCTTTAAACCATGGCTCTGTGTATAGTCTATCATCACTTTTTTTGGTTTCCATGTCAGACTGTTGACTCATTTTGAGCTGGTGGTCCAACAAGATCCCCAGATTGTCAGACAAAACTCTATGGAGTCATGACTACTTCATATTTTACTTGTTAAGTGAATATTTTAAATCCATATCAAAGACTTTACATGTATCTCTTTAAATATCATTCTATGTAGTCTGGTGGGGCTGGGGGCATAGGAAGAGAGTTCATCTCGATGATGTCCAACATGAAGATTCAGTACAGTCTACACCCTCCCATGCCCCAGACCAAGAATTCTTTTTTTTTAAGCCCTTACCTTCCATCTTGGAATCAATACTAAGTATTGGTTCCAAGGCAGAAGAGTGGTAAGGGCTAGGCAATGGGGGTTAGATGACTTGCCCAGGGTCACATAGCTGGGAAGTGTCTGAAGCCATATTTGAACATAGGACCTCCCGTCTCTAGGCCTGACTCTCTACCCACTGAACTACCCAACTTCCCCAAGAATTCTTAACATAGACCTCATGGGTAAATTTCAAAGGGATCTGTGCATTTGGATGGGGAAAATTTCCATCTTTATTTTCACTAATCTCTAACTAAATAGTGGAATTTCCCACAATTGCTTAAAACATTATTTGGAGAAAGTGTCCAAAGGCCCCATCATATAGACTGCTAAAGGGGTCCATGACACCCAGAAGAGGAAGAACCTCTAGACTGCCCCACACCGTGAGGTATTCCTTTTGGGGAAGCAATAGTTTATAGGTGCTGAAGACAAAAATGATACCAGTGTTGATGGGCAAGTTGTTATCTGGCTACCCTAGTCTAATCTTGGGACTATGATGGACTCAAGACCTTCAATCCATGGGGAGTTGAGAGTAGATACCTGGAGTCACTTATATGTTCCATGTTTGGCAGTGGTTGCCATTACTCTTACAATGTTTGCTATTTTAAATAAGTTGGGCTTTAAATAAATTGTTCACTACAATGTGACATGATATAGGAAAAATTTGCATCCTGTTCCATTTAATCCCAAACTGTGGCTTGTTGAGATCTTTTGGAATCTCAGATCTCTCAGCTTTGTGTCATCTCCAAAGTTGATAAGCAGCCAATTATATAGATGCTTACCCAAATCATCCATGAAAATCTTAACTAGGACCCTGGTGAGATCAAGCTCAGATGCCTGAGGCACTCCATCGCCAGCATCCTTCCAAGCTCACCCTGAACCATTTTAATTGTTCCAAATCTAATTGTCCTCCCATCTAGCACACATCTCTCCTTTATCTCACCAAAATGTCATGGCAAACTTCATGGACCTTTTCCCAAAATCAAGCAAACCCATATTTACAGCAGGCTACAAGTGTTATATTAGGGTTCTCGAAGCTTCCAGGTCTACATGGTTATGGCTCTAGAGTTCCGAGGGTGGGAGAACAAGAAATAGAGCCCTAGAATTGCTCCCCGTGACAGTCAGCTAACTTCAGCCATGGTAATGTGAATAGGCAGTGAGGTAGAAAATGTTAAAAAGATGCTGTTCTCCCTCATATATTCCACCCCCCCAACTTCTACCATCTAACACATTTTGAAAGAAGATCAATAAATATACTTTTCTCCCCCCACCCAAATAATACTTTCCTCCAACGCATATTCTTTTTCTCCCTTCCTAACATGAAACTTTAGAATCTGAATATATTTCGTCTTTCCAAGGGAGATAGAAAGAACAGTTGGTTGCTTACACCTGCCTGCTGAGGGAGAGGGAAGGAAGGTGAGAGTAGTGAGGACTCTTTCCAGAATCCCCACCCAGCTCTCCCTCCCCCTCTGAGTTTTTCTCTCCCTCCTCCTGGCAGGGGAGGCTGTAAGCAACTATTCAACACTTCTCCAGTCTTGTGGGGAGTTCTACCTCAAGATCCAGGCCCCACAGCAGCTGCCAGATACCTCTTCCCAGAAAACAAATGGATGCAAGGAAAAAAACCTAAATGGAGAAGAGAGGGGGGGTGAAGAGAAGGGGAGAGAAAAGAAGGGAAGAGGAGAGGAGAGGACAGGAGACGAGACGAGAGGAGACGAGAGGAGACGAGAGGAGAGGAAGAGGAGGAGGAGAGGAAGAGGAGGAGGAGAGGAGATGAGAGGAGAGAGAGAGAGAGAGAAGGAGGAGGAGGAGAGGAAAGGAAGAGAGAGAGGAGAAGGAAGAGAAGGAGGAGAGGAGAGGAAGAGAGAGAGGAGAAGGAGGAGGAGAAGGAGAAGTGGAAGGGAGGGAAGGAGGACAAAAGGAAGGAAGTCCTTCTAGTACCTTTCTAAGACATCTGTCTCTCTTCTTTCCCCTACTTCTGCTTCTCAGTTAATCCCCAAGAATTCATTAAGCACCTACATACTCACATATGTACATGCCCAATCTTGCTTAAAGAAGCCTTCATGCTAAGAAGAACTATGTGGATGGGTCGATGGGGATATGACTGGGGATGTACTCTAAATGATCACCCTAGTGAAAAATATTAATAATATGGAAATAGGTCTTGATCAATGACACATGTTAAACCCAGTGGAATTGCCCATCAGATACGGGAGTGGGGTGAGGAGAGGGAAGGGAAAGAACATGAATCTTGTAACCATGGAAAAATATTCTAAATCTAATATTCTAAATTAAATAAAATTTTCAAAAAAGAAAAAGAAAAAAGAAGAACTATATGGGAGCTTACTAATAGGAAAAGGAAATTCCAGGACACCTAGAACCCAATTAATTTGGCCACAGATTCCCATGCTGTTCTAGGTGACTCCCTGGTCATATATTAGTGATGTGAGCATTCAGAGGATTAAGGTAAATGTCAAATAACTAAAGGCTATGTTTGTGTCATCTTTCCCAAACTTCTTTATAGTAGAAAATATTGGGAAGAGGGCACTGAAAGAGTGTGAACAAAACAAAAGATCTCTTTGGCTTTAACTTGTGTGTTTGTTGATTTAAGCCAATCATTCCCATCCCTGCCATCTCTTATTTCTTTAACACTAGGTTTACAAGTATGGAAACTGAGATCCAGGAAACAAACCTACACACACCAGCTCTCATTTCTTTAACGCTAGTTTTGCAGGTTAGGAAACCAAGACCCAGATAACAGAGAGTCACCATGGCTTTATCAGGGGCAGATCATGCAGACTAACCTCATTTCCATTGTTCAGCAAGGCTATTGAACCAGGAGAATTCTCTCAAGATTGTTTACCTAAATCTTAGCAAAGCATTTGACAGTCTCTTATACTATTCTTTGGAGGAGGGGGGAATGGAGAGATGTGGGATAAATGATAACACAGTCAGGTGAAATTGGAACTGGGTGAATGACTGAACCCAAAGATTAGCCATCAATGGGTCAGTGTCAGCCTAGTAGGTCTCCAGTGGAGGCCCTGATTCCAACCTGTGCCATCCAACATTTTTATCAATGATCTGGATAACAACCCAAATGGCATTTTATAGATGCCACTAAGGTGACTGAGCTAACACTCTGATGAACCAGAATGTTGGACTGAATTTAAGAAGATGATATTTAACAGAGAGAAAGATTTATGATGTTTTTCGATTGCTTTTCAGTTGTGTCCAATTCTTTGTGACCCCATTTATCCTTTTCTTAGCAAAGATACTAGAGTGGTTTGCCATTTCCTTTGCTAATTCATTTTCCAGATGAGAAAACGGAGGCAAATAGGGTTAAGAGGCTTGCCTAGGGTCACATAGCTAAGCAGTGACTGAGGCTGGATTTCAATTCAAGTCTTCCTGATTCCAGATCTGGCACTCTATCCGCTGCACCATCTACCTGCCTAAAGATTTATACTTGTGTTCAAATAATCAGCTTCACAAGTACATGATGGGAACTCATAGCTAGATAACAATTTTTCTCGAAAAGATCTTGGGGTGGCGGGGTTACTATAATAACGAGCGTTTATTAAGCACCTGTGTGCCAGGTACTATGTTAAGCTCTGGGGACAGAAAGAAAGGCAACAGGATGGTCTCTGACCTCCAGGAACTGGCATAGTAATGAGAAAGCCAACACGTATATAATTGTACACACGGGATCTGAGCTATGTATATGGAAAATAATCTGCAGGAGAGACTGGCCAATGGGGGAGACTGGGAAAGGCCTACTAAAGAAGCTGGGGTTTGAGCTAAGTCTTGAAGGAGACAAAGGAAGTGAGGAGGGAGAGTATTTCAGATGTTGGGGACAGCCAAGAAAAAGGTACTTGATAGGGAGAAGAGTCTTGCGTTTTAGGAAATAGCCAATAGGCCAATGTCACTGGATCACAGGGTACATAGAAGGGAATAAAGGATAAGAAGACTAGAAAGGTAGAAGGAGCCAGTCATGATGAGCTTTGAATAACAGACAGACTTTTCTGTGTGCTGAATTTTATCAATTAGGAAAAGAACTTTGGCCACTAAGAGAAGGCTAGGTTGGCGTGGACACAGATTTGACCCAGGAAGACCAGTTGGAAGGTCATTGCAGTAGCCCAAGGGTGAGATGATAAATACCAACACCAGGATCCCAGCTGTGTGAGTGGAGGGAAAGGGGCATATACAAGAGGTGTCATGAAGGCTCGGCAAAAGACTGGATATGTGGGATGGGAGGAATGTGAGTGAAGAGCTGAGGAGGAACCTGAGGTGGCCAACTTGGGAGACTGGAAGGGCAGTGGGATCTTGACAATATAGGAAAGTTGGGAAGAGAGGAGGGTGAAGATGACTTCTGTTTCAACCATACTGGTTTGAGGTGTTGGTGGGGCATGCAGATGAAGATGTCCAAAAGGCAATGGGAGCCCAGAGCTCAAGAGAGATGTAGAGATCAGGGAAGTATCTATACAGAGATGAAAACTGAACTGCAATTAGAAGAATAAAAGCTTAATATGATATAGCAGCAAATAAACAAATTTGGGTTCCATTAAGCCATGGTTGGCTATGGTCCCTCTTTGCTCTGCCCTGATTGGACCACAATGGGAATTCTGGGTTCTAGTCTCAATAGCACATGTAATAAAGGACCATGGTCAACCAGGGAATACTCAGAAGTGGTGTCCTGGATAGTAAAAGTCTTGAGATCATGTATTAAGAGGATGATTTGAAAGAAATGGGGATGTTTGGCCCAGAGAAGAGAAAACTGGTGGTGTGATGCCCATCTTTAAGGATGTAGAGGACTACTATATAAAAAAAGGAGGAACCTTGTTTTGTTTAGCTCCAGAGGACAGAACTGGGAATAATAATGGAGGGAATCAGCAGAAGCAGATTATACCTGGATGTCAGGGATAACTTCCTAACAATTAGAGCAAATTCAGAACAGAGAATTCTAGAATCTTAGGAGTGGGCTGTCTCAATGGATTGTGCGGGACAATGGAGAGAACAATGGACTTGGAAGATCTGAGTTTGAATCCTGCCTTAGACTTTTAATACCCTGTGTGGTCCTGAGCAAGTTCCTACCCCAGCATCCATGTTTCTGCAGCCTAGAGGCCTTGGTATGATCATCCCAGGTGGAAGTGAAGCTCTAGGCTTATCCCCTTGGCTTCATTGGAGCCTGCTTCAGGCGGAATCCAGCTTTGGCCCACTGCCCAGAACACAAGCCAGTAGGCCCCTCTTCCCCCAGCTACTGGGCCCAGGCACCACTGCTGGCCCCATGGACCAAGTTTCCAGCTTCACTCTGGTTTTGTTCATGCAGAAGGACAGTATGACCTCCGGGGCAGGAGGACACACACAGAGCAAAGAGAGCTGTTAGCAAATCAATCCCAAAGTGATTTATTTCCAAGCAGTAGATACCAGGAAGGCAGTGTGTATTTATCATTTGGACAAGACCTTAATAAAGATAAATTCCGAGTTTGAGTTCCTCTAAGGAAGTGGCTTTAGCATCCACCATATGCCAATGAGCACCTGGCTGCTAATGAGGGAGTATTTGTAGAGGCTCCTCAGCTTGGAGAGGGGGAGGGGGAATTGGGAGCACTGAGTCACACAATACAATAAGAAAAGCAAAGTTCCCCTTTCTAGAGACCTTTCCTCACAACAGCCCCACGTGTAATTATGTTCATTTAACGGAAACAAGACTAAAGCCCAGAGAGAGGAAAGGGTTTGCCCAAGGTCATCGAGATGACGTCCCATGTTCAGGTCCCCAGGTCCTCCAGTGCCCTGCACAGCATTATTTCCATCCCCCAGCTGCTGGCCCATCACCCATTCAAAGGGCTTCAAGGTCAAGTAGAAGAGTCAGCAACTACACTCAAGAAGAGGGAAGGAGAACAAAGCTAAAGATTGGCCCGTCTTCTTCGACCAAATCTGTCTTTATACCCTTTTTTGCAATGAGGAGGCAGGAGGAAGGGGGAGGAGAAAGGGGGAAAAGTCACCCCAGGAAAATCTCAAGGCCATATCTGTGCATTTCTAACTCCGGGCATCTGGTGAGCCTGAGTAGGATCCAAGATGGAGCTGGGATCTGCTCTCCAAAGTTGGCCACTAACTTTAGAACCTTGGCCTCTGGGTGCTCAGCTCCAAGTCCAGGGTTCTGCAGGTCCCACAATCTCAGGATCCCAGGGCCAGAAGGGAGCTCAGTGGTAGCGATCTACTCTAAACCCTGCCCACAGTACTACATCAGCTGAATTATCATCCAGCCTCAGCTTGAAGACTTCCAAGGAGAGAGAAGGGATCCCCCATCTCCTGAGGCAGTTCAATCTACTCTGGGACACCTTTCCATTGTTACAAAGTTTGTCCGGACATTAAGTCTCAGTTTACCTCTTTGAAATTTGTACCCATTGTTCCTAGTTCTGTCCAGAGAGTAACCTCTGAAGGACATCTGATTAAGTCTGATTAAGGTGATAGAGCCCCAGGGCCTGAAGTCAGGAAGACTTGTATTCAAGTTCAGCCTCTGAGACTTACTAGCTGTGTGACTCTGTGAAAATCACTTCACAGAGATTGATATGCCTCAGTTTGCCCATCTGTAAAATAGGGATAGCTTGTATAAGGATCAAATAAAACTACATTTGTAAAGTGCTTAGTACAGCTCCTGGCACATAGTAGGCACTTAATGTTTGATCCCTTTCACTCCTTTTCCTTCCCTAGGGAAGTCCTTTAAGTGGTTGAAGATAGCTGTCATATCCCACTGAGTGTCCTCTTTTCTAGGTTAAACATACCAATTCCTTCAACCAACACACAAATGACTTGGCCTCAAGACTCTTCAACATCTAAATAACCAACCTAGAACTGAACATACAACTCCAAATATGGTCTGATCTGGCAAGAAAATCACCCCCTTATTCCTCTCTTGGGCAGCTAGGTGGCATAGCACTAAGAATGCCAGGCCTAGAGTCAGGAAGACTCTGAGTTCAAATTCAGCTTCAGATACTTAAGCTGTGTGATCCTGGAAAAGTCATTTTCTCCTATTTGCCTCTGTTTTCTCATCTATAAAATGATCCGGAGAAGTAAAAGGCGAACCAATTCAGTATCTTTGCCAAGAAAAACCCAAATGGGTCATACACAATTGAAATGATGGAACAACAACAAATGCCTGTCAATGCAATTCAAGATCCCATTTGCTTTACATGGCTACCACATCATACTACTGACCCATATTGAGTTTGTAGTCCATTCCCAGTCTTAGTGAAAACAAAAGTGACCTGGAATGGGAATCAGGGAACCTGAATTCAGATCCTAGTTCTGATACTATCTCTGGCTATGTGACCTTAGGCAAATCATTTCCCATCTCTGAGTTTTCCCTCTCCATAAAACAGAGTAGGGAGGTTAAGTATGATAAGCTCTAAGATTGTTTCCAACTCTGACTTTCTCTGTTCTAAGTTCTAAAGTCCCTCTCAGTTCTGGCATTCTGTTAGAGGCAATGTGATATGTAGTATGCTGCCCTAAGACATATTACCAGTATGACTATTGGCAAATAATTTAACCTCGCTGGGCCTCAGTTTCCTTATCTCTAAAATGGGGATAATAGTGCCCCTAGAATCCACCTCCCAGGATAGCTGTGTGAGTCACTAATGGATTGGGAGTGTTTTACAAACCTTAAAGCCTTAGAGAAATGCCAGTTGTTATGACTGTCTCCTGTCCCTTAAATGGCCTATCCTTACCCTATATGCTATGTAATATGTTAGTACTTCACTGTCTATTATTGTCATGGTTTTCGACTTTTATTCTCTCTATATTTTTGTTTTGTGTTTGGTTTGGTTTTACATGGGTATCTCACCTTAGACTTACAGCGTGCTGGTGTTCAAGGACTTGCTGCTTAAGTGAACCCTTCTTTAAGAAAATCCCACTCTGAAAACTCATCAGTCAAAAGCGAGGTCCGCCATTTAGTCTTAACAAAAGATTCATGCCATAAGAAAAGACAATCAATTCAGAAAGACTTCTATGAACTGATGCAAAGTGAAAAAAGCAGAACCAGGAGAATAGTGCATATAGTAACTAACAACAATGATCCACTGTGAGGGACTAAACTATATCGGTAAAACAAGTTTCCAAGATGTCCACAAGGGACTCTCCAAAGCCAAAGAAAGAACTATTGGAGTCTGACTGCAGATCAAAGCACTCCATCCTTCACTTTATTTCCTTCAAGAAATATGTATTGCCTGAAAGCGCTGGTATAACATCTAGCAGACTATTCATCACTTCAAGGCAAGGGAAAGGAGGGAGGGAGAGAAGCTGAATCGAAAAATGTCAAAAAAAATTGTCAAAATTTGTTTCTACGTGCAATTGAAAAAAATTTTTAAAGGATTTTTTTTAATTCACAGAATTCCTTTAAATCAGAGGGAATTATATATGTGTGTGTGTGTGTGTGTGTATGTCTTCTACATATAGCAAATGGTATACTTGAAAACATATAGTTTCATATAGAATTGTCTTCCTTTTGTGTTCTGCTGTACATATGGAGTGTTTTTTGGTAGTTAGGTTCAATTTTTCTTAATTTAAGAATTCAGAAAACTGTTGGAGTCAGAATACAGATCAAAGCATATGATTTTTCATTTTAGTTTATTTGGGGGTTTTGTTTTTATATGATTATTCTCTAACAAAAATGAACAATATGGAAATAGGTTTTTGCATGATAACTCATGTATAACCCAGATCAAATTGTTTGCCAGCTCCAGGAAAGGGGAGTGATGGGAGGGAGAGAGACAATTTGGATCACATAACTTCAAATAATTTATGTGGAAATTTGTTATTACGTGTAATTGATTAATAAAATGTCTACTTTTTTTTAAAAAAGGAAGGACGTAGGGAAGAATTATAGTAATTTCTGCAAGATTGAATGAAGTAAGCAGGAAAAAATATACATGACTAATGTAAACAGAAAATTTGATTAAAATGGTGAAAAAACAAAAGGAAGAAAGAAAAGGAGGGAGGGAGGGAGAGAGGAAGGAAGGAAGGAAGGAAGGAAGGAAGGAAGGAAGGAAGGAAGGAAGGAAGGAAGGAAGGAAGGAAGGAAGGAAGGAAGGAAGGAAGGAAGGAAGGAAGGAAGGAAGGAAGGAAGGAAGGAAGGAAGGAAGGAAGGAAGGAAGGAAGGAAGGAAGGAAGGAAGGAAGGAAGGAAGGAAGGAAGGAAGGAAGGAAGGAAGGAAGGAAGGAGGGAAGGAAGGAGGGAAGGAAGGAAGGAAGGAGGGAAGGAAGGAGGGAAGGAGGGAAGGAAGGAGGGGAGAAGGGGAGGAAGGAGGGGAGGAGGGGAGGAAGGGAGAAGGGAGGAAGGGAGGAAGGGAGGAAGGGAGGAAGGGAGGAAGGGAGGAAGGGAGGAAGGGAGGAAGGGAGGAAGGGAGGAAGGGAGGAAGGGAGGGAGGCTGAATATGGTGTAATTATAATGACAAATTTTAGCCCCAAAGAAAGTTGAGAAATGAACTTTCCCTTCTTCACTGGAGATGTGGGAAATTATGGGTGTAGAACATCACAATGCTGTCAGACAAAGTAGGTGTATTGATTAGTTTTGCTGAACTACATTTTTTATCTTTCTTGTTTAATCTTTGTTATGAGAGATGCTCAAAATGAGCGGGGAAGGAGAGGGATGTGTTCAGAAATAAATGTGATATATAAACAAAGACATCAATAAAAATGAGATTAAAAATAAGGACAAAAACGATTTTAGGGATGCATCTCTAGGGAGTCCAGTGAAACCTTATTTATCTGTACTTACTTAATTTGGAATGTTCCAGTGGAAACATTTGAAAGACACCAAAATTTCAATCACTTCCAATAGTGCGTTTCGGTGTCCTTGCTTCCACTGAAGATTGTTGGCCAAGAAAGACACTACTGTCCCCTCAACCACAGACAGACTGTGAGGCATCTGGGATTTGGTGATCCAGAAACCCCATTTTGGAAAAAACCTTTCCCCTTTGTAGTCATAGACCATATGATCACAGATATAGAGCTGAAAGGAACTTCAGTCCAATGCTTTCTATTTTGTCTAAAGGCTCTTCTGACTCCAGATTTCCACTGCATCCTATGGAGATCACAGAATTGGATTTAGAGCTAGGAGAGACCTTCGACTCCAGTTCAATGCTTTGTTTTATTGAGGAGAAACTGAGGCCCATGGAGATTAAGTGACTTGCCTATTGTCATATAGCCAGTCAACATCTGAGTTAGGATTCAAACCCAGGTACTTTGTCTCAAAATACAAGCTGGCAGTTATGGTTAAATAAGGTTTGCAAAGTGCTTTACCTATTTTAACTCATTTGAGCCTCCTAACATCCCTGTGAATTAAATATTTGGGGTTGCTTTGTTTAAATTTAAATTTATTTATTAATTTGCTTGTTGCATTAAAATTCACCATTAACTCCCTTCTTTCCCCTCCCATTAGAAAAGGCATCAATTGCCAGAAAACTCTATGTATATATGTAAAACTAGGTCTAACATTTCTTCTTTCTCTAGAAGTTGGTATACACAAATCTGTCTTCAAACAATATTCCTGTTGCTGTAGAGAATGTTCTCTTGGTGCTGCTTGTTTCACTTCATGATTTCATGTCAGTCTGTCTTTCCATGTTTTTCTTTTATTTTTTAACCCTTACCTTCTATCTAATCAATATTTTAGTATCTAAGGTAAAAGGACAGTAAGGACTGGACAACTGGGTTTAAGTGACTTACCCAGGGTCACATTGCTAGGAAGTATCTGAGACTAGATTTGAACCCAAGACTTTCCATCTCTAGGTCTGTCTTTCCATGTTTTTCCAAAATTAACCTTCTCACCATTTCTTAGGTTACAATAGTATTCCATCACAATCATATGCCACCATTTGCTTAGCCATTCCCTAATTGATGGGCATCCCCTCATTTTCCAGTTTTTTGCCACCACAAGGAGAGGTGCTATAAATACTTTAGAACATGTAGGTACTTCTCATCTTCCCCTGATCACTTTAGGAAATAAACCTAGTAGTAGTATTGCTGGTTCAAAAGATATACACAATTGTGTAAGTCTGAGCACCGTTCCAGATTGCTCTCCAAAATGGTTAGATCAGTTCACAGTTCCATTAACAGCCTGTTATTCTACATACTCTTCAATATTTGTCATTCCACCCTTTTATCATTTTAGAAAAAGAAATTGAAGGAAACAGAATGGGAAGAGGTATTAAAAGTACCTCTTTTTGCAGATGATATGATAATATATGGAAAATCCTAGATATTCAACTAAAAAAGTAGTTGAAACTATCAATAATTTTAGCAAAGCAGCAGCAAGATATAGAATAAACCTATATAAATCATCAGCATTGCTATATGTTACCAACAATGTCCTGCAAGAAGAGATAGTAAGTTATAATTAGAGAAATGCAAATCAAAACAACTCTGAGGTATAAACTCACACCTAACAAATTGGCCAATATGACAGCAAAGAAAAGTAATGAATGCTGGAGGTGATGTGGCAAAGTAGGGACACTAGTGCATTGCTGGTGGAGTTGTGAATTGATCCAACCATTCTGGAGGGCAATTTGGAACTATGCCCAAAGGGTGATAAAAGACTGTCTGCCCTTTGATCCAGCCATAACACTGCTGGGTTTGTACCCCAAAGAGATAATAAGGAAAAAGACCTGTATAAAATATTCATAACTGCGCTCTTTATGGTGGCAAAAAAAATGGAAAATGAGGGGATGTCCTTCGATTGGGGAATGACTGAACAAACTGTGGTATCTATTGGTGATGGAATACTATTGTGCTCAAAGGAATAATGAACTAGAGGAATTCCACGTAAACTGGAAAGTCCTCCAGGAATGGATGCAGAGGGAGAGGAGCAGAACCAGGAGAACATTGTCCACAGAGACTGATACATTATGGCACAATCAAATGTAATAGACTTCTCTACTAGAGCAATGCAGTGATCCAGAACTATTCGGAGGGACTCATGAGAAAGAACGCTATTCACATTCAGAGGAAGAACTGTGGGAGCAGAAACACAGAAGATAAACAACTGCTTGATCACATGGTTCGATGGGAATATGATTATGATTGGGAATATAGTCTCTAAATGATCACCCTAGTGCAAATACTAATTATATGGAAATAGGTCTCGATCAATGACACATGTAAAACCCAGTGGAACTGCTCATTGGCTACAGGAGGGGGGTGGGAGGAGGGGAGGAAAAGAGCATGAATCATGTAACCATGGAAAAATATTCTAAATTAATTAATTAAATAAACTTTAAAAAAGAAGAGATAGTAAGAGATAATGCATTTAAAATAACCACAGATAAAATAAAATATCTTCAAGAATAGCTATCAAAACAAACCCAGAAACTACATAAACATAATTATAAAACATTTTATATAAATAAAGTCAGATTTAAATAATTGGGAAAATGTTAATTGTTCATGCGGGGGCAGAGCTAATACAATTAAAATAACAATTCTACCTAATCTACTTATTCAATGCTGTTCCAATTGACTTGCCAAAAAATTATTTTATTGGACTAGAAAAAATAATAACAAAATTTATTTGGAAAAATGAAAGGCTAAGAATATCAGAAGAATGAAAAAAATATAAAGGAAGGAGGTTTAGTAGTGCCAGTTTTTTAACTGTATTATAAAGCAATAGTTATCCAAACTATCTGGTACTAGCTAAAAAAATGGAAAAGTGCATCAGTGGAACAGAACAGACATATAGCAAACAGTTATAAAAGATTACAGTAACCTTGTGTTTAACAAATTTAAAGATCTCAGTTTGAGGGATAACAATTCACTATTTGGTAAAAAAAAATTGGTTGGCAAATCTAGAAAACAGTCTGGCAGAAACTAATTATAGACCAATATCTTACACTATTTACCAAGCTAAGATCAAAATGGATACTAGCTATATGATAATGAGTAAGTCACTTAGTTTCTATTTGCCTCAGTTTCCTCAACTGTAGAATTAGTTTGATAATAATAGCACTTATCTTTCTTGTGGGTTGTGGTGGGGATAAAAGGAGATAATATTTGTAAAGTATTTAGCATAGTGTCTGGCACATAGTAGGTGCTAATATAAATGTTTATTTTCTCCTTCTTAATAGATTCAGCTCATGTTGTAGCCTAGTGATAGTGAACCTTTTAGAGGGGTGGGTGACATGAGAAATGACCTCAGGTGCCCATGGTGAGGGGGAAGGGGAGTAGTCTGGCCCCGCTTCCCTCTGGCTATCTAGAAATGAATTCTGGTGAAGTCTGTGCTAGGGCAATGTTGTACATGCCCAGAGAGAGGGCTCCAAGTGCCCCCTCTGGCATGCATGCCATAGTTTCACCACCACAGACCTAGCCTTCTTGATCCTTTTGGATCCTGACTTCGTCCTCCAGAATTAGTAGTCCCTCCCATCTTTATGCCATTTTCAAATTTAATGTTGCTTCATCCAAGTCAATGATTGAAGTTTTAAAGATCCCAATGCCAGGTACAGATTCCAAGCACACTTCACTGCAGACCTCCTGCCACAGTGATGATGGTTCTTGATGCATATGACTGTTATTGGCTAATCCTCATATCTCCCTCTCCATATAAAAACCATGAGATACTTTATCAAAAGCTTCTCTGGAATCAAGGCAAACAAGAGGCACAGCATTCCTCTCAACTATTAGTTTAGTTATCCTGTCAAAAATGTAAGTGATGTGAGGTTGACAGGACCAATTCTTGTAACCCAGCTCCTTCTTTAGAATCACTGCTTATATTTCTAAATGTTCAGTAACCATCCCTCTAACCTAAGAATTGTCTCCCAACTCAAAGGAAAGTTGACCAGCCTATAGTTTGCAGCCTCCATTCTCTTTACTTGGTAGAAAATAGGGAGCACATTTGATCTTCCTTGACCCTGAAGTTCTCTCTCCGAATGATCACTTTTCAGAATATAACAATGGCTCAGCAATCACATCTCCAAGTTCTTTCAGCACCAGAGGATGCGGCTGATCTGGGTCTGATGAGGGGGACATGTCAAGGGTGGATAGGCTCTCATTCAATGTCTCCTTACATATCTTGAGTAACAACTCCCTGTTAACCACTTTCTCCTGTCATTTCCAATGTTTACATACTTCTTCCAAAGGAAAACAGTCATTCAAGCCCTTTAGTCAATCAACAAGCATTTTTAAGCATATGCTATGTGCCAGACACTATGCTAAGTGTTAGGGATAACAAGAAGAAAGATAAAATGCAGTGCCTGCCCTCAGGGGGCTGACATTCTAATGGGGAGGACAGCACACACCATAGCTATGGAGTAGATAGACAATGGGGAAGAGAGGGCAGAGGAACAAAATGTGAGGAAACCTGCTTTTCCTGCCATCACTTATCACCAACTCCAGTCACCCCATCTATTCTTTGATTCTTTTCTCCCCAAAGAGCTCCAAATAAAACAAAAACTTTCTGTTGTCCTTGGCTTCCCGCAGCAGCCCATTCCGGTGCTTTAGCATTCCTCCCATAGTGCTCCCTTTAGTCATCTCCTGTTACCTAGTCTTGCCTCCATTGTATGTACATTTCCTTTTTCTAGCTCTAAGTTGATTGGTGTAGGGAACTCCCACTGAGGCTGTTCCCAGAACCAGTACAGACCTCTCCCTGCCCTGTTGTGCAACTTATAGACTTGTCTGGGGCACTAAATGCCTTGCCTTGGCTTCTACAGCCAGTGAGTGTTAGAGACAGAACCAGAAACTAGGTCTTCTTGACTCCAAGGCCATCTTGCTACTCATTCACTATGCCCTGCTGCCTCTCAAGAGAAACACCTCAAATGTGGGGGTGGCTAGGTGACACAATGGATAGAGCAGTGGTCTTTGAAATGGGGAGATTGGTCTGAGTTCAGATCTGGGCTCAGACACTTACTAGCTGTGGGACCCTGGAAAGTCACTAAAAGTCACTAAAGTCATTACCTCAGTGTCCTCTTCTGTCAAAAGAATAAGAGGAGGAAAAGGCAAATCCGCTTCAGTATTTTTACAAGAAAATACTAAATGGGGTTATGAAGAGTCAGACACAATTGAACAACAACCATCCATGTCATTATTCCCATTTTACAAATGCATTGAGGCTAAAAATGGTTAAGTGACTTGTGTAGGGTCACACAGCTAGAACCTAAGGTAGGAGATACCTCAGGTCTCCCTGATTTCCAAGTCCAGTGCTCTAACCACTCTGTATCCTACTTTCAAAACACTTAGCAACTCATCACTTGAGGGTTGGCCACCCAGGGATGAATTTTTTATTTCATTCAGCAACTCACGTGCAGCTAAGATGTGGTGGGCTTTTGTTCCAGTTCAGTGAAAGAGGCCCTCGTGCCAACGGAATGCTGAATCTCTCAAGAATTAGATCAGAACTTCATAAATTTTGTTTGGAAATATTCCAAATTTGTTTGATTTAACAGCAGCTAGAAGACTATTTGCCCACAGTCAGGCCAGGAGAACAAAGACATTCTGAGCCCTGTCGCACATGGAAGTGATGGCAGCTACAAGTAACCAGCTTCTAGCTGAAGAGCTGAGGCAAAAAGGATTATAGGTTTAGAGGTGGAAGAGACTTTTGTTGCCATCACGTCCAATACCCTCATTTTACAGATGGGGAAGCTGAGGCTGAGAGGGTTTAAGTGACTTACCCACAGCCACATAGCTAATAAGTATCTGAGGCAGGATTTTCTGACTAGGTATTTCTGATTCCAAGTTCAATGCTCTTCCTGTTATACCAAGAGTCATGTTGGTGAAGATGTGGCACACATGCCCTGGCATGCTGGAGGGGGCTGCTCTGTCTACCCTATCCACAGTACCGAGGACATTTTTTGCATGCCCTGCCCCACCCCTCTGCCCAGCATTCCAATATGAGTACTTCCTCCTCTGGGGGGCTCACAGGCAGCTTGAGGGTGAAATTTGGGTGCATGATCTCCAAAAGGTTTACCAATGATGGTCTAGAGGGTCAGGAGTGAACTGTGAGAGCAGATTCTTTTCTGCCTAAAGGAGAAGGGAAAAAGAGAAAGGATTTGTTCATCCCAGTACCCAGAAAGTTTCAAAAGCTATTCTGGTCCATTTTCCCCACAGGATCAATTCCCTTTGATTATTATATTCAAATCCTGCCTTTGGCTTGTACCAGCCATGTGACCTTGGTCAAGTCACATAACTCTCAATCTATGAACTGCAGCTCCAGGCCATTTAAAAAAAGGAGTGCTGGACTCGAGGCCATCTAGTCTCACTCCTACATTTTATAAAAGAAGAAGCCAAGGCCCAAGATCCTTCAATGACTTGTTTAAGTTATTGCCACACAGCTAATAAGTGCCAGAGCTAGGACCTGGGGGCCATGACCCCAATGTCAAATTCTGCAACCGTATCCATTATTTTAGCAATATTTCAGCTATCTGTGGCCCCTGCCCAAGCGTTCTATTAAGCTCCCCAAGAGCAGCAATCATGTCCTTTTTCACCTTTGCATCCTCAAGCACAGACAAGGTATCTCACCAAGAGCAGGCAATTAATAAACACCTGCCCATTTGTCATCTTGAATGGAGCTCCAGGCATGGCCAAGAGAGACTTTCACTTCTCCACTGTTCAATCCCAGAAGGCTCTGGGGAAGAATTGGATGAATCTGAGTCAATGGGGCAAGTCAACCCAATGGAGCCCCTCCTCCAAAGGGTTCCTAATGGGTGAGCCATGTTGAAATAGGCTCAAATTATTCATCTGAACAAGGCATAAGAGGCACGGGGAATGAAAAATCATCCACCGGGACCAGACCTGCGCTTTAATGACTGTTTGATATATTTTTTATTGGGCAAGAACGATATGACATGGAGCATTGAGCTATCAGAGCCAAAATCAATTACGGTATATCAAGTGCAGTGTAAAATTAATCCCCAAAGCAGAAATACAGTAAACTAGCCTGACCTCAGAGCACGGGCTCAGGCACAGATCACGAGAGCGGCAGTTTGGCAGATAAAGGGGTGGAGAAGGTGAGGAAGACCCAGAGACGGGGAGAGATCGAATGGGAGAGAGAAGGGGAGCAGAAAATGGGGGAAGTAGAGAGAAAGAAAAAGCAATAAGCCAAGTTTCTGACTGTCAACATGCCACACTGGGAAGAGCAGGTGAGCTGCATGACTAAGCTACCAGCTGTTGCCAGTAGCTCTAATGAGGACCCCAGACAATCCCCCTCGGAAGCTACCCACAGACAAGGTAAAAAAGCAGGAGCACCCAGGCCACGAAGGGCTTATATTATGGCCAGAAAGTTGTGTTGGAAGCAGGGAGTTCAAGAAAAGTCTGGGAGATGCCTTCAGAGTCAAGCAGTGCATTATGGGTTAAATAAATACTTACTGAAGGCATCCGTACAATAATCCATCCACGTAGATTTCTCTCTAGTCTAATGCAATCCAACAAGCATTTAGTAAGCACCATTTGTGTACCAGGCACTGTGCTAGGCTCAGGAGCTCCAGAAGAGAAAAAAACGTCCCCAACTTCAAGGAGTTTACATTCTGGCTAAAACATATAAACAGATATGTGTGTGTGTGCATACGTGCAATTATTTCAAGCAAGAAAATGCACTAGTAATTAGGGAAATCAGGGCAGGCTTGCCAGAGGAAGTGACCTGCAGGTTGTCTTGAAGGAAACTGAAGATTCTCAGAGATAGAGGTGGGAGATAGAAGGTAAGCCTTATGAAAAGCAAACAGGACATTCTGGCTAGAATACAGAGCTTGTGAAAGGGAGGAATATGAAATCAATCTGGAAAGGTTGGCCAGAGTAAATAGTAGAGGGCTTTCAATACCAAGCTAAAGAATGTCGATTGTGACCTAGAGGCAATAGGGAGCCTCTATAGCATCTTGAGCAGTGGAGTGGCCCATTTATTCCAGAACGAAAGGCAGTGTGTTACAATACTGGGTATTGGTTCCAAGGCAGAAGAGTGGTAAGGGCTAGGCAATGGGGGTGAAGTGACTTGCCCAGGGTCACACAGCTGGGAAGTGTCTGAGGCCAGAATTGAACCCAGGACCTCCCATCTCTGGGCCTGGCTCTCAATCCATTGAGCTACCCAGCTGCCCCCTCCATTTCCATTTCGAAAGTGCTTCCTTCTCCAGTTGTCTTCATCCCCAACCTCCTGTGCCTTCTACCAGCTTCAGTACAAGCTTCTCTGTCTTTCCAGGCCCAGGCTCTCTAACAAGTAATTAGGTATCTATAAACAAACACTCAAATGAACCGCTTGGTTAAAAGGAATTGTGCTGTGGAGTTCTTTTGGAAAGCAAACCGTCCTTTAGTAACATGAAGAAGCCCTCCCTGAAATTCCTGGTTGACAAATGCCCAAGTACATTGGATACTGTTTGCTTAATATTGATTGGAAAGTTGGCAGATGGTATTGGAAAGGGAGCTGGACTCAGTCAGGAGGCACCGTGGTTTTGTCTAAAAAAGAATCTGGGGGGTTTAGTGAACTACAAGTCTATTATAACTCTGCTGTAGCCAGAAAAGTAAATGTTTTCTCAAACCATGTTGAGACATTTATTATTCAGTCATGTCTAACTTTTCACAACCCATTTTGGGGTTTTCTGGGCAAAGATATCGGAGTGGTTTTCTCATTTCCTTTTTCCATCGTATTTTCCAGAGGAAGAAACTGAGGCTAACAGGGTTGTGACTTTCCCAGGGACACACAAGTGGTAAATATCAGAGGCTGGATTTGAACTCAGATCTTCCTGACACTAGGACCAGCACCTCTCCACTGTACCACCTAGCTGTCCCAAAAGAGTCAGCTCTTCAAGGAGTGGGGAAGTGCCCTGGTCAGATTATATTTGCATGCCTGTGTTCAGTTTGGACCACCCCCAATTATGAAGGAAATTGATAATCTGGAGGAATGCCCTCAGGAAAGCAATGAGGATCATTAACAGTAAAGGGATTTATTAAAGGAAGTGGAGATGTGTAGCCCTAGAGAAGATCCATGGAGGCCACAACTTCTACAACTGGTCCCCAAAACAAATAGGGTAGAAGCTACAAAGAGATAAATTTTGGCTTAACATAAGGAAGTACGGCCCTCTCATTTGAGTGGTCTCAAAATGAAATAGACTGCCTTGGGAGGTAGTAAGCTCCTTTTTACTGGTCGTATTCAAGCATAGACTGGATGACCATTTGTCCAATATGTTGCGAGAATGTCCCTTTGCAGGTATGAGATGAACTAAATGGCCAATGGAGTCATTTCCTAACTCTAAAATCCTATGATTCGCTGACAATCCACTTTCCGTTTTCCTCAAGGGTAATACAAGAAGAGGTTTGCGGAGCTGTAGGGCACTTTTCAGGGGCAGTTAGGTAGCCCAGTGGCTAGAGCATTGGTCCTGAAGTCAGGATGACTCCTCTTCCTGAGTTTCAATCTGGCCACAGACACTTACTAGCTCTCTGGCCCTGGGCACTTGACCCTGTTTGCCTTAGTTTTCCCAACTGGAACATGAGCCGAGAAGGAAATGGCAAACCACTCTCAGATCTTTGTCAATAAAATCCCAAACAGGCTCACAAAGAGTCAGGCAAGACTAAACAACAACCACAAAATCAGAGCAGCTGGGTGGAACAGCAGATAGAGCGCCAGGCTTAGAGTCAGGAAGACTGGAGTTCAAAATTCTACTAGCAGTATGACCTTGAGCAAATCACTTAATCCTGTTGACTTTGATTTCCTCATCTGTAAAAAATGAACTAGAGAAGCAAATGTATCTTTGCCAAGAAAACCTCAAAATGGGAACACAAAGAGTTGGGCAGAACTGAAGAATGACAGAACGACCAAAAGGGTACTTGGAACCAGCCACGTGTCCTGAGGACCACCTGTGTCCTGGCAGACTCCAGCCCTGACGCAGGGCCCAGGTCCATTTTTAAATGAATCTAGTTCATCGTAAATATGTTATAAATTGATGACCGGCTAGCATTCTTGAATGATAATGTGATCTGATTGAAGAAGGACTCAAGAGGGTACGAGCATGGACACGCAAATATTGGACTTGAAAATTACAGCCTTCAAGGATGTGGCGAGTGCACTAAAGAACTGGGTGGAAATCAATTACTCTCCTGAAAATTGGGAAGACTCCAATCTATATTCATTAATCCAGAGTGAGTCCCCAAATGACAGCAATATCTACTGTGCTTAACAGAGTTTTTATAAAACACACACACAGTTCCCAAAATGTAATGGCTGGCAAAAGAATCTAGTCATAATTCCTGAACACCTCTAAGATTATTTTCAATTCTAGTCTATTATAGGGTTCAGCTAACCCAGATATTTCTTTCCCAGCGACAGGGGCAGAGATGAGAGATTATGATTGAGCTATATTTTATGATCCTGTGGCAAACTCTGAATTTGGTCTAGAGCTGTGTTAGTGAACCTATGGCACGTGTACCAGAGTATGCCAAAGGGGGCTGCTCCCTTCCCCCTCTCCATGTGCACTTGAGGACATTTCTCATATCACCCTCCCCTCTGCCCAGCAGCCCAATGGGAGTGCTTCCTCCCTCTCCTGTCTGGGGAAAGGTGGGTGGGGCTCACCTGTGGCTTGAAGGTTGAAGTTTGGGCATTAGGTCTATAACAGTTAAAATTAGGAGGCCAAGCTGTGGCAGGTAGAAATTAGTTTCTCTCTAGAATATTATATTTTTAGAGGTTTATTTAAGATAAGGAATTTAGGAAAATACAAGTAAGAAAGGCACGTGCTAGGCCCAGAGAGCCTATTCATGACCACTCACATCTTGCCTGCTAGGTGGAGAGCCGCGGAAGTAGGAAAAAGCCCCAGTAGCCTTTACAGCCAGGTTAAATAGAAATTCTTGACCTCGCCCAGGTGGAAATCTCAATGAGATTAGAGGGCATTCTGGGAACTAGCAAGAACTCCTGGGGATTGGAGTCTGGAGTTCAAATCTCCATTTTTTCACGTCTCCAAAAGGTTCATCATCACTGGAGAGGGTCACCATAACTTTGCACTAGTCATCCCCCATGTCTCAAATTTTTTTCCCCACTTCACTGATGCTTTTCACAATCCCTGGTTTCTTTTGAGACGCAGCTTAAATTCTACCTTTAGCACAACATCTTTCCTCCAGATGCTAGTGCCCGCCTTCCCCAAACTACCTTGTATTCATTTTATTATGTTGCTTTCTGTTCTTGTAAGTATGCTTCTTGAGGTAAGGATTATCTAATTTTTGTCTTTATGCCTCCTATGTGTCTAGCACCCAACAGGTATGTAACAAATGCTCATTGATTGATTGGCAGAAAGAAAAAAAAAAGAATCTAGAGGTTCTAAGAAGTAATAAAGGAGGGCATTCCAACCATGGGAGACAGCCAGTGCAAGAAAGCCTCTACTCACTGATGAAAGTCTAACTTCAAAACTATCTGCTCCCCAAAGCCATCTTGAATGGTAATGATGACCTAGCACTTTGGTTGGACCTTCTCTGATGCTCTCATCATAGAATATTGTAGCTCACAGTGATCTGTCTTTTCCCATCTATGAGAAAATGCACTCCATTAAAGAAGGGCCTGGGTCTCAGCTAACCTGTGAGTCTTCCTAACCCAGTCTTCTGCACAGACGTTTGGTGAGTCAGTCAACAAATGAATTGAGGAAATAGGAATGACCAAGAATCACACAAAGGTTTGAGAGCTAAATGGAAGCTTGAAGTTCAAATCTAAACTCCCCCCATTCCACAGAGGAGGAGAATGAGGCCCAGATACGGTAAATAATCTGACCAAGGGCATGCCAGCAGTGAGTGGCAGAATCCAGAATTGAACCCAGATTTCTCACTCTTTTTATTTCATCCCTTATGCTTATGCTGAGTGAGAAATGGCAACGCTTGTAAAGGGTCATTGAGGCTTGGGGAGAAAGCCAGTTATGGACTTTAAATTCATTTAATTATGCAAGCCTTGCAAAATCTACTGGAGTCAGGAATAGACTATTGTCCGTGCCCATGTAGTCCCTAATTTCCACAGCCTGAGAGACCCACTTGCATATTCATTCATTCGTTCTCATTTTAGTTTGATTATAAGATCACAGATGATGGGATTCTGGGACTAGAGTTGGAAGAGACCTCAGGCAGACTACTTCATCCAATTCTCTCCTTTTATAAATGAGGGAACTGAAGCCCAGGAGGTGGAATGACTTACCCGGAGTCCTGTAGCTAAGAAGTCGCAGGGCCAGAGTTTGAACCCAGATCCTTTGCCTCTTAATCAGGCAGGCTGATAAAAGTGGCTGGTTGTTAGTTTACGTCTGAGTGTCCATCTCACTATGCTCTTACGTTTGTTTGTATATCTTTGTGCTCTCTGCTTGGCGGTATAGACGAGTAGCGACAGAACCTGTGTCTCTACTATGAGATCCAAGGTGGAGCAGAGCTAAGTAAGCACTAGTCCAAGATCACGTGGCCTACTAGTAGCATGTGTAGTAGAATACGAAGCCCGGGCTTCTGAGTCCTTGGCCTCTATGGGTCCACTTGGCAGAAATGATGCTTCTTTGCTCTGAGGGGAAAAGAAATCTCACTCTATCTAATAAGCTCCAATCCCCCCCCCCACACCAGGCACATCCCAACGCCCCCTCCCACCTCCCCTACACACATACCTCATACTCGATCTGTGTACAATGGGGCCAGCAATAAGGTGTCTGTTCACTTCCTCCAAAGTGTTGCCTTCCTCTGCTTCCCCCAGGGAAGACAGTGAGGGCTGCTGGCCCTAAGTGAAAGTGGCAACTGGCTATAAATCGCCAGCCTTGAGCCACGTTTGCTCCACTCTGGTGCCATCGACACTCAGGCCAGTTGCTAAAGCGTCTGTGATTCTTCCGACTGACAAGACACCGAGTCTGGGTGGCACGTGTTCAAATAGTGCTAAGAGAAGTGGAGAAGGAAATTGAAAAGCCATGGGAGACATTTGGATAAGCTCAGTTGAGCAGAGAGCCAGTCAGCCCCATGAGGCAGGGGATTGACTCAAGTCACGCTCAAGCTCGATTTTAAGAGTTCCCTTCCGGGGGCAGCTGGGTGGTTCAGTGGATAGTGAACCAGGCCCAGAGATGGGAGGTCCTGGGTTCGAATGTGGCCTCAGACACTTCCCAGCTGTGTGACCCTGGGCAAGTCACTCAACCCCCATTGTCTATCCCTTCCCACTCTTCAGTAGTTAAAGGTTTAAAAAAAGAAAGAGTTCTCTTCAGAATCCACACCTAAAGATAAACTGTAAGCATCCACTGCACAAAAAGGCTGGAGCCCCCAGTGTGTTATTCTTTTGGGCCTCCAAAGGGGAAAGCAGCGCCATCTCATCTTCAAGGCAGAGCCAGAACAAGGAATCTCAGCACCTGGAACAAATTCATTTGGAGGCAGGGAAGACAGTCTGACTGTGGGTGTAGTCATTCTGGGAGAAGGGCAGCCCATTTCCTCCTCTTCACTAGCCCTCTTTCCTTTTCTCTTGCCTTCTTTTCCTAGTAGCCCCAACCCACACAGAAGCAATGCAGAGGGCTGGTAGCCTCCAGACCACTCCTGGCAGGAAATGGGCCCCTCTTAGGAGGAAGCACTCCTTCCATGTACTCCAGCCACACGGTGCATCATCGCCTCAGCTCTGCTTAGGGAACATCTTTTCCAAAGGTTCCTAAACTTGCACCCGTCAACAACTTTGATAGCTATATTTCAATACAGGAACCCGATGCGTTTTACTTTGCGCAGCCTGATTCTGAGAAGTGGTCCATAGATTTCACCAGCCTGCCAGTGGGCTGCCAGTCACCAAAAAAGATGGAGAAGGTCTGGTTGTCTCCAAGCCTCTCGTTTGACAAAGAAGTAAGTAGAGTCTCTAGAGAAGGGCAGCATTGGCGCCAAGTCCCCCAGTTAGCAGATAAGGAAGCTAGGGTGGGTGGCCAAGCTCTCGTCATGGCACCACACCGCCTCTCGCCTTCTTAGGATGCAAACAGTGTTTAGAGAGTTTGAAATACCATGCTTGCCTTTGAAAGTCGGAGCCACCTGCCTTCTGTTCTGGAGCAGACATCCCTTTCAGCCTTCTGACACCTTCCTGATTGAAACACGCCATGCCTCCACGCACCACCCAAGGACCACTTTTCTCCCCCACCACTGATTGTTGATTGATTGCATGTGCAGCTGCTCCCCAGTGCTGGACTCGGAGGTAAAGCAATCAGGCCTTCTTTGTATCAGCAGGAAAAAGAGGAAATCACATATAACCATTGCTGCCTGCCTCCCACCTGCCTTCACCAAAGTGGCAGCATCTTCCGACTAAACCTCCCAAACTTACTGCTCCCAGCCAAGTTACTTTCCGTTTTCTGGCTAAGCTCTAAGCTCCTCTGCTGATCACGTTGACCCTGGGAAATGAGAGCAGCTGGGACCACCTCCCCTTGCAATCCCTGAAAGATTCAAGCCTACCAAACTAGAGCACGATATAGATGATACCACAGAAGTTAGGAGAGCTCAAGTAGGACTCTAGGTGAGTCCCAGCTCTCTGGGCCTCAGTTTCCCCTTCTGTAAAACGAGGTACAGCTGTTTCCTCAACTACGAAATGAAAGAGTTGGACGTATCTCTAAATTGATAAGCCTACAGGGGTGAAATGGAGGTGAGAGAATGCTGGCTCTTTACAATCCTCTGGAGCCCTGACATGTGATGACTCTCATACACAGAGAGATAATGTGGCATAGTGGATAAAGTGTTGGCCTTGGCAACAGAAGACTTGAGGTAAAGTTCTGCCTCTGACCCATCCTGGCTGTGTGACCCTAAGCAAGTCACTCACCCTATCTAGCAGTGCCTCAGAAAGCTCTCCAATACTAGAATTGGCAGCGAAGCTGCCTACTTGCATCAGTGGAGGGTGTTTTCTGACCTGGGAGTCCCTAAGCCAATGAAATCATAGGTCTGGTGCCTATTCTCTGGCCCTAGAGAGACATGAATTGGATTGGGCTGGCCAATCTGCAAATTGGCAGATAGCACTTACAGAAATAAAGAGTCCCCTGGTCCCGGTTTGCTGATCCAAGCTCACCTGGGCCACCCTATCCCCACTTACCTGCAGCTAAGTCCTGGAAACATCAGCATTTGGATTCATCTCTTGATTAGGGTCTCAAGATGATTTCTTGAAGGATCTCCTTCCTATTACTCCTACCAAGCCTGGAGTACCATGTGTACCCCTCAAAGTGCCAGTGAAGCTCACTCCTTCCTGGTGAACTGAAGGGTCTCCCTCCATTGCACATCCTGCCATTCTCATGACCCAAGCTACCCGGAGGTCCCCACGCCCCTCCTTCTCTAGTCTTGCTCTGTCCCTCTAGGGAGCCTGGTAGTTTTCCTTCAAAAGCCTTGGATCCCCCAGAGGTGCTTCTAGGGCACCAGAGAGGGAGCGCATCCCGGCCACTTGGCTCCCAGGGAGCCAACATCTGCCTCCTCTACTTGCCTCGGGCCAGAGCATCAAAAGGCAGTCGCAGAGAAATCGCCAAGGTAGCCCCTGGGCTGGCCCGTCTGCAAACCGGCCAGTCAGGTACCTCTGAAATAGAGAGAACGCTCCCCCGCCGCAATGATACAGTGTCAGTAGCTTTGGACTGCCACATCTGTGTGCAGCAGGATTCGCTCTTCCTGCAGCCTCCCTTTAGAAAGGCTCATGAGGAGCTCCCAGTCACCACTGGAGATGGCAATAAAGCCATACCACTGTTTTCTGAAGTCAATGATTTCTCAATCGTTTACTCAAGTCAGTGGGGAGCAATGGGGAAAGTGCTTGATTCTGGAGTCAAAGAAGCTAGGATTCAAATGTTTTCCTATATCGTATGACCTTAGGTAAGTCATTTCCCTTCTAGGCCTCAGTTTCCTCATCTGTAAAATAAGGGCATTGTCCTCGATGACCACTGTGGTCTCCTCCAGCTCTAAATCTTTGCTATGATAGCCTTAGATATTAATTCAAAGACAATGTAGCATTGTTGTTTTTTTCCTTAAAGCCATTACCTTCCATCTTAGAAGCAATATCATGTATTGGTTCCAAGGCAGAAAAGTGGTAAGGACTAGGCAATGGGGGTTAAATGACTTGCCCAGGGTCATACAGTCAGGAAGTGTCTGAGGCCACATTTGAACACAGGTCCTCCCAACTCCAAGCCACTGAACCACCTAGCTCCTCCCAACCCTTTTAAAAAACCCTTCCTTCATGCCTTAGTATCAATTCTAAAACAGAAGAGAATCAAGGGCTGGGCAGTTGAGGTTAAGTGACTAGCCTAGGGTCACACAGCTAGGAAGGGTTTCAGGCCAGCATTGTCATTTTTATGAACATAATTCATTTTGAAGTAGTCTTTTAAATTCATGTTTTAAGTTAAAAATAGGTCTCATTTCATACTTGGGTCCTTGTGACACTTGCCAATACTCCGGGGCTCAAATCGACAGGGACAGTTGCCAGTTTACACATTTACTGCAGATAGAATTGTCCTCGCTGTAAATATGGGTTTCCTGAAGCCCCCAGCAGTGAAATAATTTGCCCAGGGCTGCATAGCCAGTAAGTGGAACAGTCTAGCCCAGAACTCCTGTGTCCATCCTCAGAGTCCTGGGCTTTTTTATCCTGTACCCCACTGGCCCTATTAAGACAAGAGCCTTCCAGCCTCTTCCTCCATCCAACTAGAACTGTGAACAGGGCAGCTGGCCATCCTGAAGGGCAATCAATGCCTCCGTAGGCTTTGCCTTCAGCTCAGGCTCTCTCAAATTGTAGCATATTTGTATTTATAGATTTTCTTTTCCCCAGAAGTCAGTTATAGTGCCATCGGTTCAGTCTCTCGCTGTCCTTTCCCGGCCTCCTGGAGGAGATGACATTTGCCCAACTAGAGAACAGACACTTCTCAGTGAGTTGCTCATCATACTGATACCCCAAGGCCTAGCTGATTGGCTGTCAGAGGCCTCCAGCTGTTCAGTTGCTGGGAGATGTCTTTCCACAGGAAAAGACATTTCCTGGAACAGCAGCAGCAGCAGCTCGTTAGGGACCAGGGAGTGCAGGGAGAAGAAATTTCAAGTTGTAAGGGAGACAAACATTTTGAACTTGGTGGAGGAACCAGGAGGAAATGGAAAGAGGGCTAATCAGGGGTGATTTCTCACCCCTGTGCTAGTAAGGGCTCATTTCTCCAGGGGAGCTGGGCAAAGCGGGATGCATGAGCAGCCCTCCTCAACTGCTAAGGTCAAGTGCTGCTTCAAGAACCAGAGTCTGGCGACTGCCCCAGGGCTCAGTGGGCAGAAACAAGCTGGCCAGCTGCTCAGGGTTGTGAGCAATTCCATTTCCATCTCGTTCCCCTGCTCCTCAGTCCCTGTTAGTAAATACCAAGCTCTCTGCAATCCAGGAAATGTGTCCAAAGCACAAGTCCCGGGTCAGATAGCAAGGCTATGAATAACAAAATAACCCCAATAAAAAAGGAGGCTCTGCTTTCAAAAAGCTCCCCTTGTGTGGGGGTTATAATATTCACACAGGCAAGGCAACTGGAGGGAGGAGAAAGCAGTAGCAAGCTGAGGAACCAAGAAAGGATTCCTCTAGGAAGATGTGCCGGATTTGATTCCTGGAGGAAGAAGCTGGCTAGTGTATTCTAAGAGACACAAGTAAAAGGAGAGTGCATTCTAGGCACAAAGGCAATAGATCCAGTTGAGTTTCCAGGGAATGGCAAGACGAGAGTCTTATGGAATAAGTCTGGAAAGGAAAGGCAGGCTACAGGAAGAACAAGGAGGACTGCAAATGCCAAGCTGAGGAGTTTGTGTTTCATCCCCAAAGCAACAAGGAGCCACTGAGCTTTCTTAAGCAAAGGAATGACACGTCTGTTCTGCGTGCTAGTAAGATTTTTTTTTGGCAGCTCCAGGGAAGATAGATTGTGTAGAGGAGATCCTGGAAGCAGGGAGATCAGTTAAGAGGCTACTGAGGATACCTACCCCAGGCAAGAGGTGATAAGGGCCTGGGCTACCAGGGCACCTGTAAGATCAAAGAAAAGGGTATAGGAGCCCGAGAGGGTGGGAAAATAAAGTGAGACTTGGCACCTGGTTGATTGCGGAGAAGAAGAGTTGGGGTTGACTCCTAGAGTGTTATACAAAAAACTAAGGCATCCAGTGCAAAGGCTGTCTCCATTTTTAAAAATCCCTTACCTTCTGTCTTAGATTGGTTCTAAGACAGAAAAGCACCAGGGCTAGGCAATGAGGGTTAAGTGACTTTCCCAGAGTCACACAACTAGGAAGTGTCTGAGATCAGATTTGAACGCAGGACCTCCCTTCTTTAGGTCTGGCTCTCAATCCACTGAGCAAGCCAGCTGCCCCCTGACTGTCTCTATTTTTAATAAAGCTAGCTAGTTAGAAAGATAGAGAGAGCCTTGGACTTAGAGACAGGAAGATCTGAGTCTGAATTCCAGCCTCAATCACTTTATAGCTATGTGACTCTGGACAAGTTACCTTACCTGTGTCCACCTCAGTTTCTTCATCTGTTAAAAAAGCTGGGGGGGGGGATAGTAGCTACTTCGTTGAGTTGTTGTGAGGATTAAATAACATGTAAAACACTTTGAAAAATGTAAAACACTATGTAAGTACTAGATATTATTACTGTTATTTTTGCCTGGCACATAGTAGGTATTTAATACATGTTTACTGAATTGAATGAAAAGACCTCCCCTTGCATTGCTGTGAATACTACACCCTCTACGAATGCATAGTGTAACCCCTACATTATAAGGATCCTGGAACTAGCTGGGGCTGGAAGGTCCCCAGAGTACACCTAGTCTGATCCTCTTATTTTAGAGGAGAAAACTGAGGTCATGGCCCATGGCCATGGAAGAAGAAGAGGTAGAATTTGAATTCATGTCCTCTGACATCAAAGCCAGCGCTCCTTCTACTATACCACATAGAAGATACTTTCATGACTTGCTCCAGTCAAAAACAAAACCCTCTAACCTCTTGGCCAACCCTCTCGTGGTCTGTAATTAGTGGAACCCAAGTAAATGGTACAGTAGATAGAGTGACAGGGCTGGAGTCAGACAGACTTGTGTTCAAATCTAGCCTCAGACATTTACTAGCCGTGTGACCCTGAGCAAAGCACTTTGCCTTGTTTGCCTCAGTTTCCTCCTCAGTAAAATGAGCCGAAGAAAGAAATGGAGAAAGAAAAAAGCATCTTTGCCAAGAAGTCCCCAAATGGGGTTAGAAAGAGATGGGCATGATTGAAAAACAATAACAAGAAGAAACTGGTTAAATGGCGAGCAGAGTTCATCACCACCACATATCCAAAGCCCTTCCAGTTGGGTAGGCTCTGCCGAGTTTGCCCTCCACTGGAATACAGCCCTCAGAACACAGGGACTCACCCCCCTGTGCCATGATGAGACATAAGGAGATGCCTCAAGTGGAAGGAACGAGGAACAAATCCCTTCCCAGAATCCACCGTCTCGGGGGTGAAGAGGACACGTTGCGTCTGCCCACAGAGGCAGGAGAAGAAATATTCCATTATGTGAGAGGAATAATAATAACAATGAGGAGAAGGAAGAGAAAATATATAGTTTAGAGTCATTACTCTGACTTGCTCTAAAGGAACCAAAAGAGCAATGGACAGACCGGATCCTAAGGGCATGTGCGAAGAGTCTCCCTATGGTTTCAGCAGCAGAACCCGTTGCCACGTCAAGCAGAGGAAATTCTCAGGTGAATCTTGGAAGTGCTAGCAGCTGAAGAAGCAGGAATGGCCGTGAGCCCTTCCCATCCGGAATTAGCCTGGAAAGAGCCTAGAAGTGAACACTTCGCTTTAAGGAATAGTGGGGAGGGGGCTGTTAGTTGGGTAGCTCAGTGGATTGAGAGCCAGGCCTAGAGACAGGAGGTCCTGGGTTCCAATCTGGCCTCAGACACTGCCCAGCTGTGTGGGCAAGTTCCTTCACCCCCATTGCCTGGCCCTTACCTCTCTTCTGCCTCGAAACCAATACATGGTATTGATTCTGAGATGGAAGGTAAGGGCTTATTAAATTTTTTTTAATTAAGGAATAGAGGGAAACTGATGGCATCCTCTGAAAGATGGGGCTGGTACTCAGGAGACAAGTGACTAACCAGGCTCTAGCCCTCCTGCATGCTTGGCCTTTGACCAGTCGGATAGGGTGCCCAAGTGGCTAGGTTTAAAGGGACAGCTCCCCATTTTAGGAAAAGCTCTCTTATTTCCCAAGGGACTGGGAAAATACACACCAGAGTGGGTCTGTCTGCTGTGGTCCCCAGCTAAAAGCCCCCATCCACATTTACTCAAAGCATTGTTACTGATAAGTAGGGAGATCAGATCATTAAAATCTTCACAGGGGTTATGAAAGCTGCCCCCTAGAGATGACTAATCAATCAACAACTAAGCCATGTGCATTTGTGAAGCACCTACTATGTGCCAGGCACTGAGTTATGCACTAGAGATACAAAGACAAAAATTCAATCACCTCCTCCCTAAAAGAATTTACATTCTATCAGGGAGACAAGTGTACACTTAAATACTTACAGAATGGATACAAGATAATGGCGGAAGGGGGGTAGTAGCTGGAGTGAAAAAGAGAAATCAAGGTAGGTTTCTTTTTTTAAAAAAGCCTCACCTTCTGCCTTAGAATCACTACTATATATTGGTTCCAAGGCAGAAGAGCAATAAGGGCTAGTTAGTGGAGGTTAAGTGACCAGCCCAGGGTCACACAGCTAGGAAGTGTCTGAGATCAGACTTGAACCCAGGGCCTTCTGGCTCTAAGCCTGGCTCTCAATCCACTGAGCCACCCAGCTTCTCCTTCAAGATAGGTTTTTTATAGGAGATGGCACCTAAATTGAGCTCTGGAGGAGCAAGAATACACTTCCAGGGGGACAGCTAAGTGGCTCAGTGGATTGAGAGCCAGGCCTAGAGATGGAGGAGGTCCTGGGTTCAGATCTGACCTCAGGCAATTCCTAGCTGTATGACCCTGGGCAAGTCACTTGACCCCTACTGCCTAGCCCTTATCACTTCTGCTTTGGAATCAATATACAGTAACACAATATCAATTCCAAGACAGAAAGAAGGTTAAAAAAAGAATACACTGCCCCATAGGGGTGGGGCAGAGAGTCATGATGGTGACAGCCTCTACAAGAGCACAGAGATGGTCAATAGTACACTATATGTGAGGACCAGCCAGAAGGTCAGTTCTGCTGGACTTCAGAGTGTGTGAAGGGGCGAGATGTATAATAAGGCCAGAAAGGCATGTTGGAGTCAGATGGTGACAGTTTTTAAATGCCAAACCGCCATCTGTATTTGGTTCTAGAAGTTTACAGAGCAAAATGAAGTCTTGGAGATTTTCTTGGCTATGCGTGGAGTTTTGACTTGCTATAGACTTTCCTTAGTAAGATCCATGGCCACTCCAAAGAGATCTCCTAACAAGCCACACAGGAAAAACAGAATGGATGAGCAGTGGCCATTGTCCACATTCAAGCCGCAAATTCATTGTTCTTGTAGACAGTGCAGATAAACAGTGCTGTTAAATGCAGAATCAGTGAGGGCAAGGAGAGCGAGCCAGGTCCCATTTGGGATTTGGACACAGAATTTTCAGTGCCAATCTGCCACAAAGACTCATCTTCTTAAAACCAATATTCTCCATGTGATGCTCTCTCAACCAGGGAATACAATGGACAAAGCGTTCTAGAGCACAGGGTCATCTCTGCCCTACCATGAGCCACTAGTGAGCTGAGGACTTTACTTAACCCAATCAACATGCACAGAGCTCCAGAAGGCCCCTATGGAGCAAGATGGCTGATGGAATTTCAGACCTGTGGAATATTAGCAGGGCATTGTGGCCAGGGAGCATTTTCCCTCACAGCCCAGCCCAGTACCCAAGCAGCTACCCTGCCCCCCATTGGCATGAAACTGGCCTGGCTAGGGATTAAAATGGAACCCACAACAAATACACGCAGTGACTGCAGCCTCCAAAAAGTAAACACATCTCCACAGCTATGTCACTGGGGCTGGAGGTAACTAACTCAGAGTTCTCAAAGTCTGGACCAACGGAACACAACTCTGGGTGCATCTGGCTTGTTGGTCTCATTGAGCTGGAAAGGCTTTAATGGGCAGACCTCGCTACAGGCCGCGAACTAGCCCGATGGGGCTCAGAGAGAATTAGCAGGGGAAAGCAAGCTGGGCATTATTACCTAGTGCTGGTTTTCTGCCACTGACAAATCAGGAAGGGTTAGCGCTCTCTCTGGCTGCGGTGGCAGAGGAAAGATTCAGAGCTAACACTGGAAGACACCTCAGGGACCAGCTAGGCTGACCCCATCTTTTTACAGAGGAAGCAGCTTCTGCGAGAAAGAGGAACTTCCTCCAGCTCTTAAGGCTAGGAAATTACAGTGCCAGGCCTCTACCTCACATTTGGCTCTTGGTCCCCATTGCCCCTGCCCGATGAAATCTTGAAAGCACTCAAAGAAAGGAACGAGGCGTGGCCCCCAAACCCTGTTCAGAATCAAATACACACACACACACCCCAACTTCTCCCAAAATTTCCCATTCTCATCTCTCCGTCCATTGATCTGTCTATCTCTGTCGACTTTGTATTTTGATGCTGGAAGTGTCATTATTGGACATCTCGTAGACAATTACTAGGTCTGGTAATTCCCAATAGCAAGGCATGAGTGTTTTGTCATTAGTCTGAAATGGATAGGGGGGATGGGGGAGAATGGGAGAGCAGTTAGAAAGAAGTAATGAGAAAAAGATGGAAAGGGGTGCTGATGGGACACAGGAGAGAAGTGGCACGGGCGGTGCCAAAGCCTTTGTATTCAGGGCCCTCAGCTTTTCCAGGCACTGGCTAAAGACATTGGTGTGCCCTTTGTTCAAATCATCCCATGCCTTGTGGCCTCGGTTTCTCCCTCTGTAAAATACAAGGGTTAAACAAAATAGCCTCAAAGGATCTTTCCTCTAAATCTAGGATCCTATGAGTGATCTTGGGGAAGTCCCTTCCTCTCTTCAGACCTCAGTTTCCCCTCCTAGCCTAGGAGCCTATAGCAGGCCATTGGGGTTTCTTCTTGGGGCATGGGAGATTAAAGGATGTTTCTGCCCAGCCCCTCTGTCCCCAAGGGAGGCCTACAGTTTTCCATCTTTAAACAACTGCTCATCCACGTTTTGGCCCTAAGTCAAATGAAAAATTTGTTATAGTTTATAATGCTTGTTAATGAAGACCATGAAAAATTAATGCTCATTCGGGTGCTCATTAACATGCACAGTGTTCGTTCCACTCTGGCACTGGGGTACTGTAGGGAGAAGAGGCCAGCAGCCGCCACACAGAATTAACGCACAGGTCTGATCAAGGGCTTAGCTCCCCATGGACATCCAGCTTGCCCAAGCACGCCAGGTACTGAGCAAACAGGGAGTGAGTGCATCGAGTGACAATCCCTAGGGTTTGGGGAGACCGAGGAGGGGGGCCAAAAGGAAATGCTGTGAGAAAAGGAAGGTTAAACAAGAAGATGCAGATGAGGAGGGACAGAGGGAAATGAGAGCCAGGCAAGGAGAGAAGAGAGACAAAAGATGAAGGAAAATGCCTACAGAGAGATCTATTGAAAGGCAGAGGACCATCAGTAATTATGGGGCTTCATAGCTGCGAAAGGGACTCAGGCTCATTTTTGTTCTTCTGGGCTTTTGAGGCTAGCCACAGGAAAAGACAGCTGAACTTTGAGTCAGGAGAGATGTGGGTTTGAATCTGGCCTCTGGAACTTCTCACCTATGTGACCCCAGTCAAGTGTTCTGCCTGTCTGATCTCCAATTTCCTCATCTATAAAATGGGACGATAAAAGTGTCCAAGAGCCATCTACATCCTGGGGTACTTATAAGGTTCAAATGAAGGGATTTAAAACTCTTGGAGAGCTTTAAAGTTCAGTGTAAATAGCACCTGAGTTTTAATCTGACCTCAGACACATACTAGCTGTGTGACTCTGGACAAGTCCCTTAACCCTATTTGCCTTAGTTTCCTCATATGGAAAATAGGCTAGAGAAGGAAATGACAAACTACTCCAGTATCACTGCCAAGAAAAGCCCAAGTGGGGTCATCAAGAGTTGGACATGTCTGAAAAGCAACTGAACAACAACAGTGATCTCACCTGTCCCATCATCCCTAGCTTACAAGTACTACTGTGAGTAAAACTAGTAACCAAATTTTGGAATTGGAAATGTCCCATAATCTTTAGGGAGCCATAACTTTGGGGTAGCTCAGAGGATCTCTGAGTAAGCACATCTGTGAAGACTCATTAAACAATGTGATATCATAGGCTTGAGTTCAAATCCCACCCTTAGACACTTCCTACCTGTCATATGCTGAGCAAGTCACTTCATCTCTCCCAGACTCAGTTTCCTCTTCTGTAAAATGAGGGGGCTGAACTTGAAAGCCACCAGTTCTAATTTGATGATCTGTTCAATCATGTGTTATATAATAGCAGCATATAAGTGGCTAATTCTGTTTCTCAGAAACAGATCTACAGGGAACATGAGCATTATGACATGGCCAAGGATCTAGAGTAGAGGGGTTCCTCAGTTCTATTTGTTCCCAGGATGGAAGCTGGCCAAAAGGAGAGTGAGCCAACGTGGAAGGTGGTGAGTTCTCCAGCCCTAGAGGCTTTCAAGCAAGATCTGGATGGCCCCCAGACTAGGGAGGGAGATGATGAGGAAGGGATTCTGGGTCAAGAAGGCAGTCTTGAAGGTCCCCTCCAGCCTGGGAGAGCCTGCGATGGTTCTGTGAGCAGCACATTCAGGGGGCTTCTTCCTGCTCTCAAGTCTCCAGGGCCTTCAAGCTCTGACTGCCAGCTCAGGGTCTATCCAGGTACCAGCCACTCTAGTCGGTTGCCTTGGATACAAGTAATAATACAGAGAAGTGGCAAAAGGATCTCAACAAGGACAGGTGTGACCAAAAAAGGATGTAGGCTGATCATGCAGAGAGAACAAAGGGGAACAGATGGCCAGCCCACCGGTTGCCCTGGGAGCCAGGGATTAGCACAGAAACCACAAGGCACCTTCCAGCTCATCCAATGAAGCTGAATTTCTGGAAGGACTGGAAGGAAAAGGTCAAGAGTCACAAGGATGAGAAGGTGTGCAGGGGCCACATTCTACACTGATAGGGGGAAAGACCACCTGCCACTGCCACATGGAAACAACGCTACCATTTTGTCCTTTAGACTTCACCTGGAATTTCACTGAGGAAGAAGACTCCCAGTGTGGAAATTCCCCTCACCAAAGCAGATCAGCACCTGCTGCACAACTAATAACCCTTAAGTGTTGCCTAGGGTGTCATGAGGTTGGACGATGTTCAAGCAGGTCTGTCTAATTAGTTGTGCTTCTGGAGGGACTGACATTGTGCCAAGGCCTGAGGGGACTCGTGGTCTACGGTTATGAACCATGGAACTGCTAACCCTCAAACAATGGGGAAATAGGTCTCTGAGAGATAGAATACTGTGTCTAGGCAGGAATGATAACAGAAAGTCCCTTCGGGAACTGCATTACTTATTCCTAGAAAGCTCTAATCCCAGCTCAATAACTGAGACCCGCTGGCTACCCCTTCATCAATCTCCCACCTTTGCAATTCCCTCTCCTAACGTCGTACTACTCCTCTGTTCATCATTAACCTTTCAACTCTGCACCTCCTCCTATTTAGTCTTTATCTTCCCAAACTAATTGCAAGGCTCCAAATTGCTCAGCTGTCCTCTGCATCAGGGGAGAAGGTGACCATGAGACCTGCTCAAGAGTCTGGTCCATTCTCCTCTCCTCATTTTATCGCTTTTGTTTATTTAATTTGAACCCCTTGCCTTCTATCTTGGAATCAAAACTAAGTATTGTTTCCAAGGCAGAAGAGTGGTAAAGATCAGACAATTGGGGTTAAGTGACTTGTCCAGGATCCCACAGCTGGGAAGCATCTGAGGTCAAATTTGAACTCAGGATCTCCCATCTTCAGGATTGGTTCCCTATCCACTGAGTCACCTAGATACCCCCATTTTATCACTTTTATGCTACTTTTCTTTTTAGCTACATGTCCACTTCTCTTTTCTCTTCCTTCTCAGAGTGGCATTCTCTATTCTTCAATCTTTAGGCGGTGGTCAGCTCTCATCTTTCCTACTACATCATTATCTTTCCTCCAATTTAGGTAGTTTTTGTTGTCTTCATTGCTGTGTTCACCCTTTCTCTTTGATGAGGGAGACCCTTTTATGTCTGAATCATGGGCAGCAGCCAACCCAGTTAGATCACAGATTAGAAGCTTTAAAACCATGCTCTGGTGCAAATGCAAACATCACAGTCCATATGGATGTTACTGCAAAATTTCTTTTGCTTTCCAGACTTTGGGAGATTTTATTGTCTTTTGCAATCTCCTTGTGAGTATTTCCATTTCACCCTTTTATTTTTTATTTATTAATTTAGAATATTTTTCCATGGTTACAGGATTCATGTCCTTTCCCTCCTCTCACTCCCCTCCCAGAGCCGAAACACAATTCCACTGATTTTTACTGGATTTTACATGTGTCCTTGATCAGGACCTATTTCCATATTATTGATGTTTGCATTAGGGTGATTGCTTAGACTCTCCATCCCCAATCCTATCCCCCTCAACCCATGTGATCAAGAAGTTGTTTTTCTTCTGTTTTTCTTCTGTGTTTCTGCTCCCACAGTTCTTTCTCTGGATCTGGATAGCATCTTTCTCATGAGTCCCTCAGAATAGTCCTGGATTTATTATATTATTATATTATATTATATATTATATAACATAATATATAATATAATAATTATTTTATATATTATATTAGCATTGCTGCTAATGGAGAAGTCCATTACATTTGATTGATTGTACCACAGTGTATCAGTCTCTGTGTACAATGTTCTCCTATTGGCTATTGATTGCAAGTTTCTTTGTCAACATATTGTTCATAGTTTATGCTGCCCATGTCCAATCAGTTGCTGAGTTTTGTTTTTCCTACCTGTAACATTCTTCTTATCATCCCCCTTCTCTGCCTCTGCCACCATCCTGATGTAGACCTTCATCACCTCACACATGGCTGGTTTCAGAGGTCTCCCTCAAGTCGTCCTTCCTAAAAGAAAGGTCTGATCAAGGTCAATGCCCTCTTTATATAACCCTGGTGGCTCACTATTACCTCCAGGATCAAAGAAAAACCTTCTCTTTGGCTTTCAAATGGCCCTTTCCTACCTCTCTAGTCTTCTCGGGCAGTTAGGGGTACAGTGGTTAGCTCATTGGACGTGGGGTAAGGAGGATCTCAAATACTCAGATTATTCTGTTTGCTTCCATTTCCTCTTCTGTAAAATGGAAATAATAATAGTATCTCCCTCCCAAGGTTGTTGTGAAGGTCAAATGAGGCAGTATTTGAAAAGTGCTTGACATATAGTAGGCATTATACAGATGCTAGCTATTACTGCTATTATATCCTTGAATCCCCATTACAATCCAGTAACAATGGCCTCCTTGCTACACTACAGACTGGGCATTTTCACTGGCCACCCTCCATGCCTGAACTGCTCTTCCTCTTCAGCTCTGCTTCATGGCTTGCTTCAGGTCTCAGCTCAAGTCCTACCTCTGCAAGAAGCCTTTCCTGGGTCTCCTTAACCTTCATGCCTTCCCTCTGAGATTATCTCCAATGTATTTTGTATGTATCTTGTCTGTACGCAATTTATAGATTGTTTCTCCCATTAGCCTATGAGCTCCTTGAGAGGAGGGGCTATTCTTGTGTTTTTGTTTATCACCTGAGTGCTTAGGACAGTGCCTGACATATAGTAGGTACTTAATAAATGCTGGTTGACTTAGCTTGCCTTGCCTTGCTAATTATCTTCTCCTTGAGGTGGTCTTCTTGAGTCTTTCTCTTCAGATCCCTACCCCTCTTTTTCTCCTTCAACCTTCTTTCATAGAAACTAAAAGTAATTCAGGACTTGGAAATGTTTCTTAGAAATACTCGCAGTGCCTACCAAATTTCTCTTCCACAATCTCTGGCCTTTTCACCACGTCCCAACTCCTCCAAATCATCTATACAATTTCCTTCTTACTCAGCGCTAATCTTTATCTCTTTTTTTATTCCTCCCATAACCATCTCCCACAAAAGCTAATGAGGTAATTAAAGATTGGGGCAGCTAGTTGGCACAGTGGATAGAGCACTAGGGTCTAGAGTCAGGAAGATTTTCTTCCTGAATTCAAATCTGGCCTCAGACACTTACTAGCTGTGTGACCCTGGACAAAGTATTTAACCCTGTTTGCCTCAATTTCCTCATCTGTAAAATGAGCTTGAGAAGAAAATTCAAAATGGGAACCTGAAGAGTTGGACACAACTGAAACAATTGAACAAAAATAAAATATTGGTTATGGCCTTGAACCCTACATGAACAAGTCAACTACTTCTAAGCATTCCACTATGTCCCACCATACATAGGAAGAAAGCCTTTGTACAGTCCCCCAGTCACATGTTTCCTAAGTACTGTGTTCTCCGTCTCTATTGCTCCCAATTGCTCCCAATCCCAAGATTGATTAATCTTGGCCAGCCTTGCTTTGTTTTCAGAAAGCAGAATAGGTGAGAGAGTGAGTGGCTCAGTAAGTCCTCACTACAGGAAACATAATTTGTAACTTTAGTCTTATCCCAACTTATTTTATTTTATCATTTTTTTAAATTAAGAAGCATTTCTTTTCTCTTCTTCATCCCATCCACAACCCCACGCACTGAAAAACAAAAACAAAGAAAACTCCCATAACAAATACGCATAGACAAGCAGAACAAATTTCTATACCACTCATATCTAAAACCTCCCATATCAGCCTTCATCTTGAGTCCATCACCTCAGTATCAGGAGGTAGCTAGCAGGCTTTATGTTTGATATTTTGAAATTGTGCTTGGCAAATTGCATTGATCAGAGTTCTAAAGTCTTTCGAAGTTATTTTCCTTTATAATAATGTCAATTGTCTAAATTGTTCTCCTGGTTCTGCTTGTTTCACTCTGCATCAATTCACAGAGGTCTTCTCTGTTTTCTCTGAAACCATCCATTTCATCATATCTTAAGGTGTAATATTATTCTACTTGGTTCAGTCATTCCCCCAAGAGATGAGAACTCTCTGAGTTTCTGTTTTTTGACTGCAAAAGGAGATGCCATTAAAAAGTTTGTATAAATGGATCCTTTTCCTCCTCCTTTGATCTCCTTAGGGTATAGTCCTAGTAGTTTTACCCAGCTTTGATATGTTTCCTGTGTAGGCAAGAATCAATCGCCAAGCAAGGCTAGTTGTCTGAGGTCAATTACATTGGGGAGTATGAAGAGAAAGAAAGTTTCTTACAAAAGGTCATTTTACCAAAAAAATGGAAAATGAGGGGATGCCCTTCAATGGGGGAATGGCTGAACAAATTGCGGTATATGTTGGTGATGGAATACTATTGTGCTAAAAGGAATAATAAAGTGGAGGAATTCCATGTGAACTGGAACAACCTCCAGGAAGTGATGCAGATTGAGAGGAGCAGAACCAGGAGAACATTGAACACAGAGACTGATACACTGTGGTACAATTGCATGTAATGGACTTCTCTACTATCAGCAATGCAATGATCCAGGACAATCCTGAGGGACTCATGAGAAAGATGCTATCCACATCCAGAGAAAGAACTGTGGGAGCGGAAACACAGAAGAAAAACAACTTCTTGATCACATGGGTTGATGGGGCTATGATTAGGGATGTAGACTCTAGGCAATCACCCCAGTGCAAATATCAATAATATGGAAATAGGTCTTCATCAATGACACTTGTAAAACCCAGTGAAACTGCATGTCAGTTATGGGAGGAGGTTGAGAGGAGGGGAGGGAAAGAACATGAATCTTATAACCATGAAAAAGTATTCTAAATTAATTAATTAAATAAAATTTTCCAACCTAAAAAAAATAGGTCATTTTGGATTAGAGCAGGAGAGTGTTGCAAACTTTGAGTCTGATCAAGGGAAACCAGTTGGTAGCAAAGGAAATGCACTAATAAAGTGATGCTTCAACTCACTCTCATTCCCACAGCACCCCTGTACCCCATATCCTCCAAAGAGCAGAATATTACACGATCTGAGGATAATTTGTGTTCCATTCAGCCCATCTAAGAGCTGCCTAGCATAATGTCCTTGGCACACACCCCCAACAACAGTAATGCCACCTCCTTTGATGTGTGCACTTTGTCTGTCCAGCGGGCAATCTCACATTTGCTTTCTCCTCCCTAAGCCTAAGCGGCAACTCAGGTGGCCTGATGAAAGGGGATTTCTGTAATAACTTTCAGTCCTGCCTCAGCCCTTTCTCTGCTCTGAAAATAGGCCCTTGGTGGCCCCTTTGTTTGGTGACTTATTAGTACAAATTTACATCTAGCAGATTTCATTGTTTCTCCACTCATTGTCGTGCCTCCAAATTTAGCCTGCGTGAAACTTGGGATTTTGCTTGCTGTCTCTTCTGCCAGCTCATTAATGTAAATAACAAAGGGGCTGGTTTCCGCTCCTGGTTCTCTTTCAGAAACTTATTAATAATTCATCTCCATCTTGACAAAGTCCTTCTAGGCAGTAGTTTTGTTCATCCCTGGCTTTGTGCCTCATCATTGCCTGAGGTCAATTGTCTTATGGCAAAACTGGACCTTGGGGCCAGAGAGGACCTTTTCTATTCCTATCACATGACCTGGTAAGATGAATGGTACTCCAAAAACTTCCCTTGGCAGAGTTTGCCCTTTGTTCAAGCTCTGGTGCCCAATGGGCATGTTGTGGTGACAGCGAGGAAGGCAATGAGCTCTGGGCTTAACTACAAGAGTGCAATCCCCAAGAGAATTATGGGAAAGCCTGAGACCATTTTTCTGTACCAAACCCTACCCCAGTCTTGAAGAACTCAATGAGCTGTGAGGCATTATTCCTATGGAACCTGCCCCCCATGACAACATTTCACTTAACGTTTTCTTGGAAACAATGACATTGGGACATAAATATATGGCTACAGGATGCATTAAGGCACTTTTAATAGTAAATCTGGATTCTGAGAAGCCATCTTCCTGGGATAAAGGAATTCAGAAATGACAACAATATAAAAACATAAATCTTCACAGCAAAACTTTCTCTGATGAAGAACTGATTTCTGTGATTTACAAAGAAGGTATTCTAATTTATGAGACCAAGAGCCATTCCCCAGTTGATAAATGCTAAAGAGATATGGGCAATTTTCAGAAGAAGTCCAAACCATCGACAAGCATAGAAAAAGGCTCCAAATCATTATTAGAGAAATGCAAATGAAAACAATTCTGAGGTTCTGCATCACACCTATTTGACTGGTCAAGATGACAAAAATAAAAAAAATTATCAATGTTGTAGGTTCTGTGGGAAAACAGGTACCTTAATGCACTGTTGGAGCTTCTGAGTAATCTAACTGTTCTGGAAAGAAATTTGGAAAAATGCTCCCAACATTACTAAACTATATATGCCCTTTTGCCCAGCAATACCCCAAAGAAATCAAAGAAAGAAAATAAGGATCCATAGGGCCAGGAATATTGACTGTAGCTCTTTTTTGTGGTGGCAAAGAACTGAGGTGCCTAACTATTGGGGGAATGACTGCATGGACTATGCTTTATGATTACCCTGTAATATAATGAAGAAAGAGATGGTTCCAGAGAAACTTGGGAAGACTCATCTGAACAAATGCTGAGTGAGGTGAGCAAAAGTAGGACAATTACTCTTTACGGGAACAAGGCTGTAACTCTGAAAGACTTTAGAACTCTGACCAACACAATGACAAACCATGATTCCAGTGGACCCATGGATAAGCATGTCTCCTGACAAAGATATAATGAACTCTGGGTGCAGAACGAGGCATACATTTTCACAGCTGAGGTTGGGGATTCATTTTTGTTTGACTACATGTTTGGGATGAAGACTATCTTTCTTTTCTTTTTCCCCAATGAGGAGAGGTGGGAAAGAGAGAAAGTAAATGTGTGTTCATTGAAAAAAATAAAATGAAAGTCCTAAATCAAGTAGGTGGTTGAAACCAATTACATAGCCAAGTACACATGTCCAGTGTTCATTTACCTCTCTATATGATCAGCCTGGATCAGTTCTAGAGGTAATTAAGTGGGAGAAGAGCACAATGGAGCTGAGGAATACAAAGAGTGCTAGACTGAAAGCCCAAAGACCTAGGTTCTGTATAATTATTATTATTTTAAATTGAAAAGTTTAAATTGTTTTTGAGAGTAATTTTAGGTTAAGAAACATGCTACCTCTCCAAATCCAGAAAATGAACTTTTTAGAGAAGGCACCATGAAAATGCTTACACAGACAACAAGCTGTACCAGAAGATCCAGAGTGAACTTTGGGATGTAGTGATTTGAACTGTGTGGGGTTGAATGCATTTGTTTTGTACGTATACACTTATGCCAAAGGGGACTGCCCTCTAAATGGCTTTTTGTCAATGCGTCTAGCAATCATTGGTGTTTTTTTTTTCTTATCCTCAAACTATTGTAATTTCAAAGTTGGTATGTTTAAAAGACACACTGGAGAGATTAGTCTTCCACAGGTCTCAGGGGGGAATGTATAATTGAAAACCTGTTACCCTAAAAAAGCACTACATATCCTGAGAGCCCACTGACTTCCTGTCATTACATACTTCCTGTAGACAGAAGATAAAGGGAGTGGGCGTTGAGGTTCTTCCTCCTCTTTGACTTGCAATCAGCGGTGATGGTGGTAAGGTGGGGATTTTGAAATGGCTAATCAGCCATGGGCATGTGATTTTTATTTTGTATTCTCTTTATTCCTTGATTTCTAATGATCATTTAATAAACCTCCTTAAATATAATTTTTTTTATTATTTGAGATTTAATTTTAATTTTTACAGTTCAAATTCTGCCTCTGATGCTTCTTAGCTGGGTGGTCCTGGGCAACTCAGTAAACCCCTCTTAATCTCCATTTCCCCCACTCTCAAATACTTCCTGTCTTACAGGGAGTGCTTATGATGAAGAGGAGGAGGCTTCTGTGGCCAGCTAAGATCAGCTAATATGCTAAGGGAATCTGTTCAGTTAAAGCCAAAAAAGAATGACCAACTCCCAGCTCCCCATGACTCCTCCTTCAACAGATCTCCTATAGGGCAAGTTCACTCTGAAAAAATGCTTTTGTCCAGGCTCTAGTGGTATACAGCCCACTAATCTGACAGCAAGGACCAGCTGGGCTTTGCTCCCTTGGCAGCCCTGGTCCTCCCACTTGCCACCTTTTCTTTCCTGCTTAATCAACTCCTGCTTCAGCTGACTGACTGGCTAAAGCTGGATAAGTAGAGTACACATATCAATTAAAACTCACATTCAGAGCTGTGCCTGAACCTTCTTATAACAGAACCTGATTGTCAGCAGGGAATCATTGGCTTCACCTTTGTTCTTCATCCTGTTCTCCTTGGAACCCTTTCCAGCACAGCTTATCTGTGGATATCTATGAACCCTCTATGATAGTCCAAGGCATAGTTCCTGGAGGCACGTTCCTTCCTGCTATGTTCAGAGCCACACCTGGAGACCCTGACTGGTTAATGGGTTGAATTTGGGAGTGAGGCAGTGAGGAGGTCTCGTTTGGAAAGATAAGACTGGAGTCTGCACAGATTTCTATCTGCTACAGTGGACAGAGTCCTGCCTCTGACATCTACCAGCTATTGCACCTGGGCCAACCCATTTCCTATCAGTGGGCCTCTGCTTTTCCATCTATAAGATGGGAATAATACATCTACTACTTTGTGAACCTTCAAACCCTAGAAAAATAGGTGCTATTTTTATATGTTGCAGAATACGTGTGCATCACTGGAGCTGTCAAATGATCCAATGATGCTAGAAGGCAATTTGGAACCATGCCCCCAAAGTCAATAAACTATACATGCCCTTTCACCCAGCATAATCTGCATCGATCATAAAGAGTAGGGCCACTTTGTATTGTCAGGTCATAGATGACACTGCCTATAAGTCATTTGCTTCCACAATGCTTTTCATATTCATCACAAGATCAAGAAGGAGGAGAAGAAAACAGGGCTAGTACTTCAGAGAGCTGAAGACCAATGATGGCCAAAGATTAGGGACTTTGAACGTCAATGACGAATCAGAAAGAGTACTTTCATTGGAGTGGTGGGAACAGTGCAAACAAGGTATAGAAGGAATACGTGATACAGAAACTGAGACAAGCTCTGCTGGATTGCTCTTTCAAGGCCTTTGGCAAAATGCATGAAATAAGGTTCCCATCTAATTCTCCTAGCAACAGAACTGCCAATGACCTGGGTGGCAGAGACAAGCAAGCAGGCAGGCTTATTAGAGATGGAGAATCTCAACAAGCTACCAAAGGGCTATCAGAGCAGGCCTGGGGCTTTTGTACATTTCCTAAACCCTAGTAGTTGCTTTGGGGAGTCCATCAAGACTTCTGTCAAAAAGGAATGCTGGGGGTTAGGGTTAGGGTTAGGGTTGGGGGGGGGCAGTTAAGTGGCTCGGTGGATAGAGAGCCAGGCCTTGAGATGGGAGATCCTGGGTTCAAATCTGGCCTAAGATACTTCCTAGATGTTTGAACATGGGTAAGTCACAACTCCCCTTTCCTAGCCCTTACCGCTCTTCTGCTTTGGAGCCAATACACAGTATTGATTCTAGGACAGATGGTGAGGAGTCCTTTAAAAAGGCATGCATGGAAGTGATTTACAAGCTGGAATCAACAGGACTTTATTTGGAGCATTTTAACTCCTGAGGAAGGGCCCTAACTTGAGACACTCACGAGGTAGGAGGTACCAGAAGAGAGAACAAAGATATGGCTAGTTCCTAATAATAGTGACAATAGCTGTGTAGTAGATGTGACGGTATCACAGTCCCTAATACTAATTTTACTGATATGGGGAACTATAAATAATAAATGCAATAATCACAGCTAACATTTCTAAAGAACATTAAAATTTGCAAAGTACTTTATAAATATTATCTCATTTGTGTCTCACAGCAGCCCTAGGAGATCGGTGCTATTATCATCCTCATTTTTGTTGTTGTTCAGTCATGTCCAACTCTTCATGACCCCATTTGGGATTTTCTTGGCAAAGACAATGGAGCAGTTTCCCATTTTCTTCTCCAGCTCAATGTCTAGATGAGGACACTGAGGCAAGCAGAGTAAGGTGGCTTACCCAGGGTCATACAGCTAGTAGATGTCTCTAGCCAAATCTGAACTCAAGTCTTCCTGACTGTAGGCCTGGTGCTCTATCTACTGCACCACCTAGCTGCCCCAGAGACTCCTTTAACAGATGAGGAAACTGAAAACCATAGAAATTAAGTGGCTTGCCGACAGTTAGCAAATAGCTAAGTAAGGTGGGATTTGAACTTGGGTCTTCCTGCCTCCAAGTCCAGGTCTCTACCTGCTATACCACATAACTGTCTAGCAAGATAGAACAAGTTCTCCAGAGAGGGAGGAGACATCGAGCTAGCAGAGAGGATCCTGAGCCTAGGGTAAGATGATCTTCTGGCCATGGCAGAAGGATGGGAATAGATGACATAGCCAAGAGACTGATCATTCCAGGAACTCCCAACTCTACCTAGTTTGTTTTCAGTATACCTGGCTGCATCACACCCAACAGCTGCCCAATACTGAAGAGATTTCAGAATAAGGAATGGCATCCCTAGTAGGTGCAGCCTAATTGCTTTCCCACTTCTGAAATCATAGGAGGAGAAGGACCAATTAGAGAAGATTTGTGCTGGAAGATTCCCAGCCTAAGAGATTCCTGAAAAGAAGACGGGGATATAAGAAAAGGAGGAAAGACTTATCCCAGAACAGAAAAGAGTCTATCACAAGAAAAGTTTAGAGTCCCTCTCTTGCTAAAAAACAAACAGAGGCACTTTTCTGGACAACCAGCTATCCACGTCCTTTTCCATTCCGAAAGCCTGCAGTGGAATTTAGCTTTAACTGGACTTTGTGAGTTACAGGACCAAACTCCATTAATTTTCTGAATACAAAATGTTATTTTAGCTCATCTGAAAATCAATCTCCTCCCAAGCCTATCCTTCTTAATCTTCTTCGCCCTCGACTTCCTCATAAATGTATTATATAATTCAGTCCCTATATTATTTATGATCTATGATTATTTATTAATTCGCTAACGCTATCGTATAATTCAGGCACGGAATTTGGGCTGGAACCCTCTGGGCTGCATTTGCATACTGAGGAAAACCATATTGATTCTCGAAAAGCTTGCCCAGACAAATTTGCAAACAAATTTTTATTTGGTTTCCGAAGACATTATTTTGACATGATTCCAACTGACGCGAACAAATCAAACTGAGTTCTGCAACAAATGCCTTCTTAATGGGTTCTGTGTTATTTGTTTTACTTGACACCATTTATTATAATGTAACAGCGTTTCCTTCCCAGGAAAGTCCAAAATCAATAAAAAATGGTGACATATGTTTGTATTTATTTGGAAATACAAATGCAACCAAAGGGTCTGTCAGCATGCGATTAATAGAGTACATGAGGCTGTGCTTTGGGGGTATCTGATTGTCTGTCTCAGAATATGAATTTGGAAATAGCTTGGGATTCCTGCTCCTTGACTCTCGGGTTGGGATGGAATTTCACATTAACGATAAATCACCCTGGACACATGGTTTTCTGTTTCAATTTACTGCCACACAGCTTAATCAATTCACATGGGGAGAAGTGGGACCACACGTGGGATGAGGAGAAATACAAGTCGGTAATAAAATATTAAGACAAAGAAATGAACACATTTGAAATGTTATTACCGGGAGAGGAGATGAAACTGACATATCCGTCCCTTCTCCCGACTCCGGTGGTACAGCACATGGCAGTTCATCAAAAGCTGGGCACTAGGATCCACAGGTCCAGCACAGAGCCTTCCTCGCCCCAGCCCTCTATCCTATTTGGATGCTTGATTCTGCTTATGGGAAAATGGGAGAAATAATCGAGAATATATGTGCAGTCCATCAATTTCCACCTGCTTGGGACCTCATGAATTCAAATTCAAATCATGGGACCTTATCCTATTAATGTGCCAAACTTGGCCCATGTGTCCCCATCCAGTTCAGAACCTGGAGACTGCTACAGTTGGACCATAGGTATTCAGCTACTCACCATGCTTACAGATTGAGCCCCCCCCCAATTATTGAGGCAATAAAAGATCTGTTTGGACCCGAATGACTAGAAAAGCAATGGGAAAGTTCAGCCGCCTTTCACATCAGGAGTTTCATGCCCTTTCCTCCCAGGGTAATTTGGGAAATAAAGTGTTCTCAAAGAGTCATTCTCCAGGTAGCTAAGTAGATAGATCCAGACCTAAAGATGGCAAGTCCTGGGTTCAAATTTGACTTCAGATACTTCCTAGATGTGTGACCCTGGGCAAGTCACTTAAAGCCCATTGCCTAGCCCGGACTGCTCTTCTGCCTTGCAACTGAAACATGGTATTGATTCTAAGATGGAAGATAAGGATTTAAAAAAAGAGTCACACCTCAAGAGGGGAAGGTCTTCCTCCTTCTGGAACCAAAATGGGGTGGAAGTAAAATGGCAGCTTTCACTACAGACAGCCATGATATCATTGCTTGGAAACTGCTTTTGTTGATAACTGCTATCAACTTAACACCCATCTAAGCCCATCCCAGTCTCTGGCTCAGCTTCCCCAAAACATCATTCATCACTCCCAGTTGTCCTCCCCAGCTCACTATAGCCTGGTTCACCTTTCCCTCCTCCTGGTCACAGGCCGCAGCCGAGACTTCCAGCCAGCCTCCCTCTCCTGGTGAAGGTACAAACAGGACTTCTTCCCCCTGTCACTTAAACTAGACAAGAGCAGCCCTCCTCATTGGCTTGGTGGGGAAAACTTCCTACCTCCCACCTACTCCCAGGAAGCCAAAAGGGAAGGAGACTGGAGCTAATCCTAGGTAAGGCCTACATTACAAAGAGCTGCCAACTAAAGCAAGATGAGAATGGAGAAATGGGGTCGGGGCTCAGAGTTCCACTGAATGCACTGCAGCCATTAGTCTGACTTCTGCTCCAAGTACCCTTGGCCTCTTAGCTGGGGTCAGGGACAGATGGACTTCCTGAGCTACCCTGGTGCATGTACCAGAATCCCAGAATCTCCAGGTTCCAAGGGACATCCATAGCCATCCATTCCAATATGTCCTTAAACAGGAATCCCCTCAACAAGTGCCAGCCTCTGCTTAAAGATTCTCCCCTGGTAGAGTAGAACTCACTCCCTTCCAATGCAGAATATGTCACTCCAGATATATAGATAGAGAAGAGAGAGAAAGAGAGAATTTCTTAAGCAATGACACTGTGCCAGGCATTGTGCTCAAACAAGCACCTTTGGGAGTGCTCCGGGCACTAAAAGGTTATTTATTGCATCAGGACTCAATCTGTAAATGTATCCAAAGTGATTTGTTCATGCAAAGTGTTGTATAATTAGAAGTTATTATCATTGAAGCAATTGTTCCATGCATTTTCTAAGTGCCAACTCTATGCCAGGCACTGTGCTGGGTATGGGTCAACAAGTACATATATGTTCAGAAAAAGAGAGACACGGGCTGCACAGTGAGGGGGAGAGACAACAGGTGGCTATGTCAAATGTCAAGTGGGAACTCCCATAGTTCAACGGATCCATGATCTATCTCGTCCACATTTCATTACCTTCACCGTTACAGAATGCGACACTCCCATGCCATTTCCTCCTATGGGTATGTTGGCCATCGCGTCCCATAAATTCTCCTTAGAGAATCTGTCCAGTATTCTGGAAGCCTTCTTCTAAGTCAGGGATTCTTAAGCTCCATCTGCACCACCACCACCACCACCACCACCACCACCAGGGAAGTCTGGGGAAGCCTACAGACCCCTTCTCCAAATCACAGCTTTAAACATATTGTGTCAAGGAAGTTCATCCCATCCCCTCCTGAGTGTGGCCTGTCCATCAACGCCAGGTTTTGCGTCTGTGTACGTGCTGTATGTCAGTAAAAGTCAAGGTTTGGGGCTTCTTGGGGAGAAGGGAACAGAGAGGAGACACGGGAAGGGAGCGGGAGGGTAAGGGGGAAGGAGGAAGAGACTTGCAGGCTAGGGACCATGTGGTCAGGTTACTTATAGGAATGATGAGGTTTAAACTGATTGTCTACCCTTTCTAATAAACTTTATACAATATATATCTGGGTAGAAATATTATTTCAATTCTTACAGTATAAAGTATATAGAAATACAAAGGAAACCAAAGATTAGTGAAAATAAAGATGTGTTTTGCCCCATCTAAGTTTACAGAGCCTTTGGCCTAAGCTTAAGAAACCCAACCCTAAATCTTTTTTATTAAATGACTATTACAGGGTAACTTTGTGGCTCAGTGGATTGAGAGTCAGGCCTAGAGACGGGAGGTCCTGGGTTCCGATCTGGCCTCAGACACTTCCCAGCTGTGTGACCCTGGGCAAGTCACAATCCCCATTACCTAGCCCTTACCACTCTTCTGCCTTGGAACCAACACACAGTAGTGATTCTAAGATGGAAGGTGAGGGTTTAAAAATATAAAAATAAATGACTATTAAACGATTTCATAGAAACCTAACATTGAACATCATTGCAAACATGTAAACCTACTTAATAGATATGTACATTTTAACTAATGGATGTCAGTGTATACAGCATCATGACCCCTCTAAGGCTCTGCTGGGAATTTGTCCATCCGTTCTCATTTTTCCAGGTCTTTCACTATTTCAGGGCTACTCGTATAGCTGACCATTTGTTTAATCCCATCTTTTGCTATACAGCTACCTCACTACCTATTCTGAGCACACATACCTTTGTGGTGCCTTTTAAGCCACTTCTTTTTACCCACCTCACTGGTAAAAGGCCTCAGGCTACTGACAAATTCCCATTGGCCCTCTGAGTGACCCAGAATTGCGATCCTTTGAAAATGGCGGTATTCCATGATGAATGACCATACAGAATCACTTTTGGTGGTCAAAAAGTCGGCTCGAGAGTCAGAAAACAGCTTGGGGCCATTGAAAGCACTGTACCATTTCCCAAATGGGGAAAGATGTATACCCAGATCGCACAGAGTAAGAAGGCATAGCTCTAGTGAGGTGGGTACTCAAAGCAAAACTATCCTTGATGATGAAATCATGGATCCATGCAAGGATGGAAGCACCATCATGATTATTAGTGCCCAGTTCCATCTCTGCCTGAAGGTAAGAAATCACCAAGTGGGAAAGTGAAAACCTTTGGTATTTTCCAAGCCCTGATTCCCACATAACTTGTACTGAAATCAAAAGGGTCTATTGATCGGCGGACATGACTAGTAAACTTGATAAATAGCTGCAGGACACGATCATTGGCATGTCATTACGTGGGAACAGAACTAAGAAGTACAATTTTCATAGCATATTCAGCCATCAAAGTTACAAGGAAATCAGGGAGTAAAGGAATTAGTCTTAAAGGTTTCCAACTAAGGTTGATTAAACAGCCTTCTGGCACTTTTCTTTTGCTTTTCATCTCCTTAAAACTTTCTCAGCTAAAGCCCCCCCCCCCAGCTTTAAAGCAACATAGTCCATTTAAGAATAGAATCCTTCTACTCATTCATTGGGTAAAAACAACTAAGCCAAATCCTACTTTGCAAGTGACCTCCGTGAGAACGTTAGGTGGGTCCTCGAGGGGGGGCGGGATCTTCTCCCAGTAGACTGAGTTGAAAATTCTTATCAGACAAAGAGTTAAAAAATAGTTGCTCAGTTGATGACGTACTTGGAAAGGTTTCGAAGCGCTTTCAAAACTTATCGGGAGTTTCTCAACTTTAGATCTCCTCTCTACATTTCCTTCTTCTCTTTCTTCAAATCATATGACTTTCTCCCACACCTATGAGTTCCGTCGTTCCACAACAATGGCGTCTAGAACTTGGCTCTTCCTTTTGGTTTGATTATTACAAGTCTACTAAAGCTAGGCTTCAGTGTAGCCCTTTACTACTAAGGGTCACTGTCTAACACCACATACTCCAATTGGAAAAGTCTTGAAACTCAAGGCTTGGTGAATTGCAAAAGGAAGATGAAGAGGTTCTAGAGCTGGAAGAGACCTTAGAGAACAACTAGTCCAACACAGTCATTTTACAGAGAGGAAAAAGGAAGCTTAGAGAGGGGAAGGGAGTTGTTCCAGATCACACATTGTGGCAGAGCCAGCGCAGGTAAGTAGTGCAGTAGATAGAGCATCAGGCTTAGAGTCAGAAAGACCCAAAGTCAACTCTAACCTCAGACACCTTCTGACTGTGTTATCCCAGGCAAATTACTTACCCCCCCCAGTGGCCTCAGTTTCCTTACCTGTAAAATGAAGTGGAGAAGGAAATGGTAAACCTCTCCGGTATTTTTGCCAAGAAAACGCCGAATAGGGCCACAGTAGTTGGACGTGCCTTAAAGACAATTGACCAACAACAACAAAGCAGAGGCAGGAATGGCTAGAGCTCTCTTGTCTTTACCATGCCACTCTCCTAGCCTACCAATTCTGTATACATTAAATCGTAGGCAAGAAGACTCGATTTACAAGTCATGCTTTAGATCTTTCTTCAATTGATGTTCCAGTTGCTATTTTCTTCATTTTTTGTGCTGAGGTGACCAAAAGCTAAACTCATGTGACTCCTGACTTCATTCCATAATTTCTTAAAGTGCTAGAAAAGCTCGCCAACATTTCAGAGGAGACAAGCTCTCTTCATGGTTGTAGTTGATAAAAAGCAAGGCTGAGAAGCAAAATGCATTTGTCTCAGACTTTAAATGCCACGCTATGTGACGTGAGACAAGCTACATTGATTGCCTCTCCAAGACTAAGGTTGAGAGAGAGAATAACTTCAGTTTTCTATTGAATCGTGTGGATCATTGTTGTTGGTAATAATACTCTGGGAAATAGCATCTACTACAGTGGATGGAAAGTCAAAAAGTTCCCGAATTCAAATCCTGACATATACTCAGTTGTGTGACCATGGGCAAGTCACTTAACCTCTCCATGACCCAGGCAACCAACTAAAACTAGAAGTTACAGCTTAGTTGCTGATCTGTAGCAAAGTAGACTCTCTACACAGTAAACCCTGTAAACTGAAGGAGAGAGACCCCCCAAAATTCATATTTGCCAGCTGTGTGACTTCTTAACTTGTCTGATTTAGGAAATTTTCTACAACTATTCTACATTGTAGTTGGGTCAAAGTCTCCATCAACCTCTTAATGTATTCATCACAACAGCTCACAATCCTAGAACATTTTGAGGTTTATATATACAGTGAGAATCATATGCCCATTCAAGAGATTAGGAAACTGAGGCTCTGAATCAGAAAGACAACCTTTCAGAGTGGCAAAGGACCTCATGGATAAGCCTAAATTAAATCCCCCCAAAGAATCCCCACTTCAACATGCCTAACAAGTGATCATCCAGCCTCTGTATTAAGAATGATAGGAGGGGGCAGTTATGTGGCTCAGTTATGTGGCTCAGATGGAGAGCTAGGCCCAGAGATGGGAGGTCCTGGGTTCAAATCTGTACACAGATACTTCCTAGCTGTGTGAGCCTGGGCAAGTCACTTGACCTCCATTGCCTAGCCCTTACCACTCTTCTGCCTTGGAACCAATACACAGTATTGATTCTAAGATGGAAGGTAAGGGGTTAAAAAAGATGATAGAAAAACATCAGTGTCTCTGCAACCAGTAGTCTTAGAGAGTTACTTAAAGATTTGAGAGATTAAGCATCCAAGGTCACCTAGCCAGGATATGTCAGAGGAAGCTCCCAAGTAGAAGGAGTTCCCACACCAACAAAAGCAAAGATACTTGACCTATTGTTACATCAGCAATAATAGTCCAGTGACAACCTATGATTAAAAACAATCTGGTTTTCAGGCTGACTCTCTACCCATTGTACAATATTGCCTCTTGAGGTTAAGAGACTTTCCCAAGATCATACAAGTAGTAACCTGATGTGGGAATTTGGACCCAGATCTTCTGATGTTAGGTATAATGGAAAACTACCAAAAGAGAGGGGAGATGCGGGTCAGTGGCTAGGCAATCAGGCCTACAGAAAGGAGGTCCTGGGTTCAAATCTGTCCTCAGCTACTTCTTAGCTGTGTGACCCTGGGCAAGTCATTTCACCTCCACTGCCTAGCCCTTACAGCTCTTCTGTCTTGGAACTGCTACACAGTATTGATTCTAAGGTGGAACGTAAGAGTTTTAAAAAAGAGGGGAGGTCAATGTCCAGGATTATCCAGCTATGAAGGAATGAATCAGGTAGTTAAACCCAGTTCTCCTGATACCAAGGCCAATCAGTCCATTATGCCATGCTGTCTAATGAATTCATGGATTAATGGTCAGAAAATGCCATGCAATTCTAGGATGAATTTGTTCTTTATGCAAGGTGTCTCTGAGACATGCAAGTCATCCTTCCCAGTGGGCTTTTCAGTGTCCTTAATGTCACAGCATGAATGTGCAGTACCCTCTGCCTGTACAGCCGTTCTTCAAGGTCAGAGGTGTTTGGAGAGCCAGCTTTCCTGTTTGCTAATCAGATTTTCACTTTGCATCAACCTAGCAGGAATCTGTTTGCAGTGACATGAGGAAAATACAGCCGAGCAGGGAGGAAGTGATGAACTTCACCTGGAGCCATTGTACCAAAAGGAGGGGCGGAGAGTTGTGGGGTTCAGCCCAAGCATGTAAAGGGAAGAAAACTGCAGGGGGATTCCCAAGACTTGGGGCAACCCTCTTGCCTGCATTGCCTTTACTGCCTTCTGAAAGCTTGGCCTATCAACAGTAGAAAGAGCAGACCCAAACAAACATTGAGGGGTCAATCTGTATGTGGCTCCATCATTGGTTTTCCCAAAGAGCATCCCTTTTGGGGGGGCATTCTCTTGAAGGCTTGCCCAGAAGGTACATGGAGGTAGCAAAGGTTCTGCATAGATTTTTTTTAAACCCTCACCTTCCATCTTGGAATCAATACTGTGTATTGGCTCCAAGGCAGAAGAGCAGTAAGGGTCAGGCAATGGGGGTTAAGTGACTTGCCCAGGGTCACACAGCTGGAAAGTGTCTGAGGCCATATTTGAACCTAGGACCTCCCGTCTCTAGGCCTGGCTCTCAATCCACTGAGCTACCCAGCTGCCCCCGTGCATAGATTTTTAAATAAGTTTTTCCCCCAATTACATGTCTTTACAATTTTCAGTCATTGTTTTCCTACATTTTGTGGTCCATGCTCTCTCCCTTCCCCTCAGCCTTTCCCTTCTTCAAGCCGGCAGGTAATATGATATAGGCTGCACACGTGTTATCATGCAATACCTATTTCCATGTTCATTGTGTTGTGAAAGAAGACACATACCGCTTACACTAGTGAAAAATTCGTGGTGGAAATAGAGTGAAGAATGGCATGCTTCAGTCTTCATTTGGACTCCATCAATTCCTTTCATAGCAAGGGTTAGCCTTTTTCGTCATGGGTCCCTTGGAGTCGTCCTGGATCATTGCACTTCTGATAATAAAGTCCTTTTTCATAGTTGATCATCATACGTTGTTGCTGTTACTGTATAACAGTGTTCTCCCGGTTCTGCTCACTGCACTTTGCATCACTTCATCTTTCCAGGTTGTTCTGTGATCATCTTGTCATTTCTTATGGCACAGTGGTATTCCATTACAATCATATACCATGACTTGGTTAGCCATTGCCCAATGATGGACATCCCTTCAGTTTCCAGTTCTTTGCCTGCACTAAAAGAGCTGCTAGAAATCTTTTTGCATACCTGGGACCTTTTCTCCTCTCTCTGAACTCTTTGGTTGTCTGTGGATTTTGGGCCACCAGGCCCTCTATACTGTAGAAGCGCCCTCTCCAGAGCATGAGTTCACAAGACGGCCATTCATATACAAGCCAGCGATTGCTCTCGTCCTCAATGCTATTTTCCAACGAGCCCCAGTTTTCTCACACAAAGGTCATGTACAAGCTAAACTACCCACTCTTTCCCTTTGGGGCCAATAAATAAGGATTGCAGGTTCTGAACTACCTCAAACCCTATACAATAAACAGGAGTGAGCCCTGTGAAATAGCCATGATCCAAGGCCAAGATAATGAGCTTCTTGATTGCATCGGGATTAAAATCGAGGCTAAAGCAAACATGTCCCTTTAATCCTAAAGGATATTTTTAGCTCCCATGGGCCACTAGCGACTTTGAGCTATAATTCATTATTAACCACACTGTACACAGTGAGGAGGCAGCATTCCCAATGTCATTAGCAGTTGTTTAAGCTGTTTCAACAAAAGAATATTTTAAAATGTTTGTTCTGATAGCGGCAATGAGCATTTGACTTTCCCTAGGTGAATTTGGGCTCCATCGCCTACTTAGAATGGGGACCAGCTCTTTGCTTTAGTTGTAAAGAAGATCCTAGATCTAGAGCTTAAAGGGACCTCAGTGGACATCTAACCCCACCCTTTCATTTGGTCAAGAAGGAAACTAAGACCAAGAGACGGGGAAAGAGTTACTTACCTAAGGATGCATAGTGACAAGTAGCAGAGCCAGGATTCAAACTCGAATCCTCTGATTCCAAGTCCTATGCTCTTTCCCTTAAACAATACTTCTTCCCTTTCCTGGGAGCATGAGAGAAAAGAAGAGAAATGGAAGGACCTATGTTCAAGTTCTGCCCCTAAAGCATACTAGCAGTGTGACCAAGAGCAAGTCACCTCTCACCACCCCAAAGTAAATCTCTAAGATTATGAATTGTGAGATACTGATCTCTATGATGGCAAACCTTTTAGAGACCAAGTGCCCAAATAGCAATCCTCATGCCACATGTGAGCCCCCAGCCTTATCCCAGACAGGAAAGGGAAGAAGTGCTCCCATTGGGCTGCTGGGCAGAGGGGTGGGTGATGGGAGAAATGTCCTCAGACATGGTGGAGAGGGGAAGAGGAGCAGCCCCCTCCAGTAGGCATGCCATAAATTCTCCAACACAGGTCTAGTTTATCCCTTCTCTCCTGTAGACACAAGTAGATAGCATGCTGGCTCTGGAATCAGAAAGGTTCACCTTCCTAAGTTCAAATTGGACCTCAGACACCTACTATCTAGATGGTCCTGGACAAGTCACTTAACCCTGTTTTCCTCAGTTTTACCATGTACAAAATGAGCTAGAAAAGGAAATGTGAAACCACTCCAGTATCTTAGCCAACAAAACCCCAAATGGGGTCACCAAGAGTCAGACACTATTGAAATAACTGAATAACAACAACAGCTTATTCCCCAAGAAGAGGTGATTCTTTCTTCTTCCTCCCTTCTTCCAAAGATAGGCAACTATGAATGTGGAATATTGCACATACTGTCAGACTTGATTGGGTTAGTTTTGTTAATTTTTTTTCTTTTCTTCTTTTTTTGGCAAAGGATAGATCATGGGGGTAAGGGGAGGGAAGGTATATATATTTAGAAATTAATGTAATAAAAAGGTGTTAATAAAATATATTACAATAATTTTAAAAATGTAAAGGGCAGTATATATGGGATGGGAAGTTTTCATACTGGTAGTTCTCCATAGAAGTACACTCATAGATCTAAATATGAGAGAGACAGAGACAGAGACAGAGAGAGACAGAGAGACAGAGACAGAGAAAGAGAGAGAGAGATTCTGAGGTACTGGTGGGCAAGCCAACCCCAAAATGGTCCTTCACTCCTGGATGCTGTCTTCACGATTCCTTGTGCATGAAAATTTCCCATCCTGCATTTGGGAATTGGTCCTCCAGTCTTGTGTCTGGGCATTGGAGATGCAGATACATTAGCAAGTATAATACTGAGTTCTAGGAAACTTTCTCCTCTCCATATTGTCTGACATGAGGCCATTATTGTTTGAAATTTGTACTTCCACCCAGGAATATTTCCATTTGGCATTTCATCACTGTCATGTTTTACTGATGGAAAGTGGAGCTGGGGACCACAATTGACATTATGTATTTCAGCCTGAAATTGTGCCCACAGATGGAATATTGCCTGGATCCATAAAGCCTTCAGTGATTCATATTCTGACAATCTCAATGTGTATGTTGACCTTCCTGATGCAGTTCAAGAATCATTGCTTCTACACCAGCCTTTCCCAGACTCCTAAAGATCTGTTGCAACTCAGAAAGGAGAAGCACAAAAGGGGTTTCCAGGGATTCCCAGTTTAGGGTGGGGGGAGTCTTCCATCAACCTCTCCTCTTCAAAGCACTCTTCCATGACTGACCTCAACCCATGCCTATTGCACCCAACCCTCTTTTTGTGTTCCTCAGCGTCCACCTAAACTTGGACTTGATTATCTGGAATCTGTTGAAAGATCCCATGAAAGAATTAGAATAGGGAGGGTTCAGCATTCACAAAGAATTGGTTTTGAATTCTGGATTTACTTACGCCCTATATGGCTTAAGTAAATCACTTTCCCTCGGTATCTTCATCTGGTAAATGGACTGTGGAAATGTAGAAAAAGCACGGGCTCTAGAGTGAGAGTACATTGATTCAGATCCTGAACCTTCTTTTAACCATCTTTCTGACCTTGGCAAGTCACTTCCCCTCCCTGGGTCTCAGTTCCCCCCTCTGTAAAATGAAAATGTTGAACTAGATGGTTTCTAAGACTTCATCCATCTCTAGAAATAAAAGTCTCTGATGACCTTAAGCAAGTCACTTCCCCTTCTTGGGACTGAGTTTCCCCCTCAGTAAAAATGAAGGTGCTGAACTAGTGGACTTCTAAGGTTTCTTCCTTCTCCAAAGCTAAAATCCTTTGTAGGACCTTAAGCAAGTCACCTTCCTTCCCCCCAGGTCTCAGTTTCTTCTTCTGTAAAGTGAGATAGCTAGACTAGATAGACCCAGAGAACTGTCAACTCTAGATCCATAAACCCCCTTGACCCACCCACTTGCTACTGTTGTAGCATTTAACAGCAAAGAAGCTCAACTGTTATCATTTGTTACCAATAGTGACTGCAACGGTTGGCCATAGTTTGACTACTCTTTGGTGGGCTTTCCATTTGCATTACAGTAGTCACCCTATTTATTGTTATTTGGGCTCCACTTTCTTAATGCTGAATCACTTCAAGAGACTACCCATGTTTTTCTAAATTGTTCCTATTAGTTAGTCCTTATGGGACAATTTAATTCCATTGCATTCATATCCATAGGTTTTTTTAGCCATCTCCAAGCACATACTTTGCTTCTAGCTTTTTGTTATTATTAATAATTCTGCTAGGAATCATTTGGTATAGGTACAGGCACGTGCTGGTAAATTGTTAACAAATGACTCTCCAAAAGAAAAAAAAGAATTGCATGCCCAACTTACTTTGAAGTTCCATCTGCATTATTAACATTTCCTCCATCACTTTCTTAAGTCTAGACAATCAACAGAACAGTAAATCAAACCCTGATTTGTAGTGTTTGCCAATTTCTGAAATATAAATGCTCATGCTGGAAATTTAATAATCAGCTCTCGGGTGCTCTGGCACACCTCTGTTGTTGGGTCTTACCTTGATATTATCCTCCTCGGTATGTAAACCTAATAGCAGAATCTTTGGGTCAAAGGATAGAAACAATTCACTAACCTTTCTGGCATGATTCCCAATTGTTTTCCAGAATTATGCCAAATCCCAGTTCAATAACAATGAATTATCATGTCTGTCTTTTCACATCTTCGGCTATATTACATTTCCCCATTTTCTGTCAGCTTGTCTAAGTTTATGGGTGTGAGGGGGTTGTTTTAATTTGCATGTCTCCAGTTGTTAGCAATTTTGAATCATTTCAAAATGGGTGCCAATAGTTGGCACTTTTTCTTTGGAAAATTGTTCATCTCTTGTCAATGGAATGATCAAACGTGATTCCAAAGGACCAATGATGAAACATGTTGCCCACCCCGCAACAGAGAGGAAGAGGAAGAGACTTATATTTTTTGGGCATGACGAATGAGAGAATTATTGAGATTACTGTAGAAAAGTAGGCGTTGCCCTTGGCAAAGAGAAGGGCTATCTCTTCATCGAGGAATAGAACAAAACAGAGCAATTTGTTAAAAAATAGAAGAAAGGTTCCATATGCCTAGAAGAGCAATCTCTGGGTCAAATGGAATGGACAGTTTAGTCAGTCAATAAATAAGTATTAAATGCCCATTATGTCCCAGGCACTGTGCTAAGCACTGAGGATTTAAAGAAAGACAAAAGATAGTCTGATGGAGGAGACAACATGCAAGCAACTGTGTACAGGCAAACTATAAAGAGGATAAATTGAAAAGAATCAACAGAAAGAAAGTGCTAGAATTGAGGAGGATAGGGAAAGACTCCCTGTAGAAGGTGAGATTTTAGCTGGAATTTGAAGGAAGCTAGGAGGCAGGAATGAAGAGGAAAAGAGTTCCAAGGACAGGGAACAGTAGATAAAAATGTGTGGAAATGGAATGTCTTGTGTGAGGAGCAACCAGGAGGGCAATGTCTCTGGAATGTAGAATATATGGAGAGGAAGGAAAGAAGAGTGGAAAGGTGGGAAGAGGTCAGGTTATGGAATGTTTTAATCAAGTGAAGTTTTTTTTGAGAATGGGGAGACATGGGAATTAGTCATCAGGGAAGCACCTAGTAGACAAAGAGTTTGATAAGTGAGAAAGTGGACATGATAGAGGGAACATTAACTGCTGGAGGAGATGGGATAGAATGAGATCATTTGTGCATGTAAGAGGATTTACTTTGGCAAGAAGGGCCACCTCTTCCTGTAAGATGGGATGGAGGAAGAATAAGTGGCAGAAAGAATCTGGGTGATGTGAGATGAGGAAGAGAGAATGGCCACCATTCTTTTCTCAGGAAATGGCCACCATTTTTTAACAAAACATGAGGCAAAGTTCTCAGTTGAAAGGAGGATATATAGAGAAGGAGCCATGGGAGGTTTGAGAAGGGATTTAAAGATTTGGAAAAGCTGCAGGAGAAAGTGGAATAGTGAGATAATAAAGGACATAGAGCAAGATTGCCAAGCAGCAGTGAGGACCCACATGAGGCTGTGTAACATAAATTGTAGCAGACAAGTCACAATGATTGCATGATTTTCTCCATCTCTGATCAGCAGCACATGTGCAAAATTGACAATAAAGTTGATCAGATAAGGGAACATGATAGTGGTTCATTTGTGGTAGATGATAAGGACAAGGATATAACATTTCTGTATGTGACAGAGGTGGCTCAGAGGAGGTCATGGAAAATGAGTAACTTCAAGAACTGAGATTAGAGTGTCAGATGGATTCTTAATATGTATGTTGAAGACATTTAGTATGAGAAGAGAGAAAGACTCCTGAGCCAGGCACAGAACTCATTGAAGAAAAAAGGGAAGCATCCTGGAGGGTGTTAGACAAGAAATTTGATTGGATGGTAGATATGGATTGAGTAAAGTTCCAAGGAGAAAAGATTACTGAGGGATAGTGGTAAAGGGAAAGCCTGGGAAAAGCACTGAGGAACAAGGAGTATTTCAACTCCTCCATATCAGAAATCAATAGCATATGGTTTTGCATGTAATATCATTATATTTTAACCATCTTATAATATTGCATTTTTTACATGCATTGTAGCTCCCATTCTAGATTAAAGCACAACCAGGGCTTACCTTGGCTTCTCTCCCAGTACCTAACAGTGTTTTCATTCATCTATTTACTCAATAAATACTTATTAGGTGCCTACCATATACAAGGGGCAGCTAGGTGATGCAATAGAAATAACACAGGACCTGGAGACGGGAAGATCTATGTTCAAATCTGGCCTCAGACACTTAGTAGCTGTGTGACCCTGGGCAAGTCACTTTACCCTGTTTGCCTTAGTTTCCTTATCTATAAAATGAGCTAGAGAAGGAAACAGCATACCATTCCAGCATCTTTACCACGAAATCCAGAAATGGGGTCACCAAAAGTCAAATAGGACTGAAATTACTGAACAACCACATACAAAATATGCTATGCTCAAAACTGAACACCTGTCACACTGAACCAGTGCCTATATATCCTACTTGTGGTCAATCCAGGTACTTAGCAAAGACCAGGGAGTAGAAAGGACATTTTTCTCCTATGGTCAAATACCAGAGATGAGTAACTCTAAAACAAAAGCTCCAAGCCAGGTCAACAGTAGGTTTCTTTGGAAGGCCAAATCTGAATGCTGAGAACCATGGGAAAAAATCCACGGTGGAAACAAATGGTAAAATGTCTACCGTGCAGTGTCCCAGAAATCTATGCTTGTCCCATGTTACTTAACATCTTTAATCAATGAAAGGCAGGGAATAGGCATTTATAATATAGTGTCTACCATGTGCCAGGAACTACAGCAAGCGCTCTTGCAAATATGATCTCACTTGAGAAGGAGGATTATAAGGTCTGAAGATGGCATGAAGCTGGGGAGCAAAACTAACCCACTGGACGGTGGTGATGGTGATAGCTAGCAGTTAGATAGCATTTTGGGCACCTTACAATATCATCTCATTTTGGAGAGTTTCTGCAGGAGAACAAATAGGATGATGAAGGAGTTGGAGATGCTATACAAGTTCATCCCATACAAGGCATCCTTTGAAGGATCTGGAAAGCTGCAATTTAAAAAGTGATGGGGTATTGGGGGCAGCTGGGTGGCTCAGTGGATTGAGAATCAGGTCTCGAGACAAGAGATCCTGGGTTCAAATCTGGCCTCAGACACTTACTTCCCAGCTGTGTGACCCTGGGCAAGTCACTTGCCCCCCATTGCCTAGCCCTGATCACTCTTCTGCCTTGGAACCAAGACACAGTATGTAAGTAAGTAAGGGCTTAAAAAAAGGAACAGTGATGGGGTAGTTGGGGCATGATAGCTGACTTCAGGGACTGGAAGGGCTGGTACCTAGAAGAGGTACTGGACCTTCTCAGCTGGGCCCCAGAAGACAGAACTGGAACAATGCAGATATGTTCTAGAGCCACAGATTTAGAGTGGCCACAAAGACAAACTTGCCATTAGAGAGCTGGCCAAAGAAAGAGGTGGTGAGTTTCCCATCATCGAGGGTCATCAAGCAGAGGATGAAGGGCCACTTGTTCGAAACGTTCTGGCGGAGATTCCTATCTAGGTACAGCCTGGACTGCAGGCCCCCTGAGATTCTGCATTCAGACCAGCAAGTCAGTCCTGAGGCAAGAGACAAAACATGAAACACAATGAACTGAATCGAACTGAACTGAACCCTAACAGTCGGACTCGGCCTGTCTCCCAAGGCTTCAGCCCTTTGCATCAAATGACAGCTTGGCTTCCCTGCTCCCAGCCTGCAGGAACCAGCCAGTCTGGTGCTGGGCCAAGTCAGCCCCAGTCCCTCCAGATCCGTCCACACAAACTGGGCCCAGCCTATGCACTCTATTGCCTTTCCCCCCTTGCCTTGCCGGGGGCCTGGCAGCCAACTGCAGCTGCTTCGCCCCCTCAAGCACTACTAAGTCTACAGATCCCAAGGGAGAGCTCACCATCACTCCCCCTGCCTGCAGACATACTGAGAAGAGGAATGGGGGAAAAGATGCTTTGGGACCCAGAAGGCCAAAAAGGATTTGTAAGGCCCTTCATTGCTCTTTTCTACGGCAATGATGGATTTCCCAAGGTTCAAGATATATCTGCACAGCAGCTTCGAGGTTTACGGAATGCCACCAAGCAAAGAATTTGAATTACTCCGGCCTTGTATTTCACCTGCAATATACCTTGACTGGCAAAAAAGCAGATTACAAGGACAATAAGGCCCTTAACACTCAGGAGCAGCCATTGGCCCTACAAGTCAGCCTTCATGCCTTGAACGCTTAACTCCGGGATCGCCATTATTCAGTCTGGGGCGGCCTTCAAAGGCACCAAAAGTTGTAGTGGAACCCCCGGAGGTGTGCTGATACACTCTAGGTCTGAAGCAGAAGGGGGAGGCCTCTGTCCTCCTTCCCTTTGTCTCCCTCCACTTACATAAATCTCCCAAATGGCTGTTATTTCTCTGGTGTGGGTAACCGGTCTGCTGCTACCGCTAGCCAAGCACCCTGAGGCCCAAGCACAGATGCACACACACATTTCACCTCCCTTCCACTTAGGCTGGTCTGTGAGTAAGTGTTTGGCTGAATTCCTTTTCTTCTTTCTCTTTAAATTCGTTATAATGAGAGATGACTCTCTGGCAGGGAAGAGAGAGGAGAATACAGGGAGAAATATTGGGGTTATAAAACAAAAGATATCAATGAAAATCAGTCAAAAGAAGAAAGGGGCCCTGACTTTAGCAGGTTTCTATTGTAGGGATTCATTTTGGAGTCTGGACTGAGTTTCAGAGATGGAAGGGACCTCAGCAGGCATCTCACTCAGTCCACACTCCAAAATGAATCCCTACAAAACAAACCTGCTAAATGGCCCCCCAGCCTCTGCTTGAAGACATCCGTGGGGAGGAGACGGGGTAAGTAAGACCTCCCAAGACAGAGCATTTGGATAGCTTTCATTGTTAGGAAGGTGTTGTTTAGGTCAAACCCAAATTTGCCTTTTGCAGCCCCCACCCAAGGACATTAAGCGATGTTTCTTGAATGGGATTGAATTTGGATTTAATTGAACTTGGAGGACAAGTCATAGGATTCAAAGCTGGAAGGGGCCTTCTAGATTGTCCAGTCTCCTAAGCAGGCTAAACGTGGGCACCGCCATCTTGTTTCTCTTGGCTTCTTTCCCTTGGTCAAAAGGAAACTTCAGCAGGAATCCCTACAAGACCACAGATGACCAGAGTTCCAACATAGGATCATAGGATGAAGTCCTCTTGCCACTGTCACTAGCATACACAAGAGCAAAGTTGAAGGAGTGGCTATGAGAGGAAAGACTAAAGTTCAGCATGAACCAGAGGAGATAGCTATCTGCCGAACCTGACCCTCCACAGTGGGAACCCCAGCCACAGAAGGTCCCAAGAAAAATCGGAGAGAAGTTACCCAAAGGGAAAAGAGGAAAGGTTGATATTGCAGGAAATGGAGATGCCCAAACAGGTCAGGCTAGAAACGCTGAAGGTGCTAGAGTCCATTTGTGACAAATGTGTACCTCTACTAATTATACGCTTTGAAATATTTTTTACCAAATCTGATAAAAATGCAGAATCTGATTTTATTCTTCAGCATGCCAGATACATAAGAGATCATCCTTATTCTACAAATGGGGAAACTGATACCCAAAAAGGTGAACGAATTTGCCCAAAGTCACACAGGTTGTTCAGTGAGGAGTAGAACCCAAATTTTCTGACTCAGAATCCAGAGAGTATTCCAATTCAATTCAGCAAGACTAGCCCAGGAATCACCACTAATAGGGGGTTGTCTCTTTTCTTACTCACCTGCGGACCCTTCAAGCCATAACCACCCTCATGTCGCCCAGCTACAGCCGAACCTTTGCATGGGCTCCGACTTCATTTCTCATCAGTAAAGGAATAACCCCATTCCGGGGTATATTTTTTCCCTGGGATGAATAAGTTGTCTGCAATTTCTATCAAATCACTGTGGATGTAAGCCCATTGCTTTCCAATCAAGAAAGCGGTATGCAGACTGAAATATGAAGTCAATATCTGCACCGAGACATCTGCCTTTGATGCCTCCGGGACCAACACCTGCGTGCAGACATTTTTCTATTCCCTCCATAGATTCAAAGAACCAAGCGTTTTGACTATAATTGCCATTTCAGAGAAAGCTTCACTTGTCTATGACTAATGTCTCACAAATCTTGGGTGTTCTACAGTTTACAAAACCATTTAGCTTTGACACTGAAGCTTCTGTCTCATTGGACCCAAACCACATGAGGGAAGATAGTGAAATTAACACTGTGCCCCTTTTACAGATAATAAAACTGTACCTCAGAAATAAGTGGCTTGACCAGAGCCACAGAGGTTGGAAGTAGCCAGATAGGGTACAAGATTTCCTTCCAATGGGGCAATTGAATGATTTCTGGATTTGGAATCAAGGGGCCTGGGTTCAAATCCTGTCTGATGTTTACTAAGCGTATAATCTTGAGCAAGTCCCTTCCCTTCCCTGGGACTCAGTTTCTTTCTCTGTAAAATGAGGGGGTTGGACTACAGTGCTTCTGAGGGCCCTTCCTCCTCTAGGTATGGGATACCATGTGTGGCATTGCATAAATCACTTTTACTACCTAGACTTCAGTCCCTGCCCCCTCCTTCCATGAAATAAGGGGTTTGGACTAGATGACTTCTGAGGTCCCTTCCAGCCCTAGATCTAGGATCCTATTCATAACTTGGACAAGTGTCTTCCCCTCCCTTGGCCTATTTCCCACCTCTATAAAATGAAGTAGGTCAGATTAGATGACCTTCTAAACCATCATAGCTTTAGGAAGCTTAGGATGCTCAAATGTATCAGATAGTGTAAGAGAACATGCTGTTAGCACTTCATGCTTTACAAAACTTCTAACATATGAAGGCTGATAATACACATATTATCCCCATTCTATGAAAGAGAAAACTGAGGCTGAGAGGAAGGAATAATTTACCCAAGGCCACGCAGAAAGGAAATGAGTAGAGTTGGGATTTTAAACTCTTCCTTACAAATTCAGCACTCTTTCCCCAAACCTTGTGATGTTTCCCTTCACTAACATCAATATAAGGGATACTGAGTAAGACAAACCCACAAGTGAAATTCTGAAGCAAATCACATCCAATATCCACAATAAAGAAGTTAGTCAAAGGGCATACAGGATGAGAATATCCACTGTTAGAGAGAAAGGGCCTGACTCTCCTTTGGGACTCCCTTTCACATTCCTTGGAAGACAACATGGAACACTGCAGAGAATGCTAGACTAAGGACCAGGAGACTGGCAGAGGACTGTGGGAAGAAACTCCCAAATTCCTCCACAAATATTTTTAAATAATGCCTCAAAGGGAATTCAAAGGTGGCAGAAATCCTTATTAGGAAGAATAAAGCAGTGGTCCAGCCTGAGATAAGTAGGGAGGACTTTAGGGAAACTCTCACCACTGGGATGCTGGGTCTGTTCTCACTGAAGGACAGTCACCCGGGGGAAGATTCAGCCCAAACAACAAGCCCTTGAGGGTAGCTGTAAGGGTTCAGCCTCAGTTTCAGGAAGCTTTCACTCCACAGACAGTGTAGTGGGTTGGGCAGCTGAAAAAAGGAGGGGCCCTCTGCTGCACAGGGCACCCCTAACCAGAGGCTCTCCTGCTATGGCAGGAGCACCCCACGGTGAGTGTAGCAGCAAATCAGCAGGGCTTTGCAGTCTGTGGACACTCCCAGGAAGAGCCAAGTCCCCAATTTCTACTCTAAGTCAGAGGGGTGAGATGCCCTTTGCAATCACTGGAAGGATCCCAGGTAGTAAGAGCATTTCTGGAGGCCTCTTCACTTGGTTTCAGCTTAGGGGCAGAAAGGAGCACCTGAGGCCACTCACAGCATGAACTAGAGGAACAACCATAGCTGCTTTGGTTCATAGAACATTGGAAGATCTAAGAGGTCAACCACCCCACATAGAACTACTTGTAAAGCTTCTAAGAAAAATGTAAAATGGTCATAAGTCCAAAAAGAACCCTTGGAAGAGCTTCAAAAGGACTTTAAAAATCAACTAAGATAGGTTGAGGAAAAAGTAAGAAATGGTACAATGATTGTGAGAGAATACTACTGTGCTGTAAAAGCAACAAGCAGTTTATTTTAGAAAAACATGAAAAAACTTTCAGGAAATCAGAAAGAGTGAAATGAGAAGAACCAAGAGAGTGCTAGTTCTGTGCAGTAACAGCAATATTGTTCAAAGAGTAACTTTGAATGTCCATCCACCTACAGAAAAAGGACTGATTCATATGTACTACATGGTTTTACGTATGTCTGTGTGTGTGTAGATACACAAATATCTTTTGTCATATGGTGGCCTCCTCTAGTGGATGATGGGAAGGGAGGGAGGAAGACAGCTTGGAATTCAAAATGAAACCAATAGAATTAAATTAAAAGTTTTATTTTTAAACTTTACCTTCCATCTTAGAATCAATACTATGTATTGGTTCCAAGGCAAAATGGTAAGGGCTAGGCAATGGGGGTTAAGGGACTCACCCAGGGTCACACGCTAGAAGTGTCTGAGGCCACATTTGAACCCACGACCTCCTATCTCTATGCCTGACTCTCAATCCACTGAGCCACCTAGCTTCTACCTTAATTTAATTTTTAAAAAGAACCATGAAACCAGAGTGCCAGGAGTCCTGGCTTCTAGGTACTGTATCCCACCCATCCAGGGTCCTTGTGACAAAAACACTGAGTAAATGCCAGGCCATTCACATTATCATCCCCAGCCCTTTGTAACAATCTCGTCCCCCATTATAAGGAATACCAGGACTAAGGCAGTGGGACAGGCCAGGCCAGACAAATGGTGGATGTCTGGGAGAACAGACGAGACAGACCTGCCAGGACAGGAAATAACTCCCACCTTGGAGAAAAGAAGGATGTCTATCCAGCTAGGTGACACTTCAGAGGAATCCAGCTACATGCCAAAAGCCCATCAAGGTGATCTATGCAGATCAAGAAGGTCCACTTGAGAGGAGTCAAAAAACATACCCACAAGTAGGCCTCTGAACTATATCAGGTCCCACGTCTGTGATAAAGTCCCTGGCACCAAGGTACCTGGACACAGGCAGGCATGTGTTAGGTTTGGGGTTGCCTCATCCAAGTTGTCTTCTTGGGAATCATTTGTGGTACAGATGGTACAGTGGTTCCTGGCTTTGAACTGGGCCTCCAGCACTCCCTAGCTCTGTCATCAAGGACAAGTAAGTCCTTACCTTGCTAAACCTCAGTTTCCTCAAATGTGATATGGAGATAATAACAGCTACAGCCCCTACTTCACAGGCTTGTCTGGGGCACTCCAAAGTGATCATGTACATGGACAGGCTGTGCAAACCTTAAATAAAAAATAAGTTTTTCTTCTCATCCTAGCCTATGTTAGCAGGGCCCCCATAGCCCTCCTTCCATCAAGGTACCCCTGCTGCCCCCCAATACCCCTATAAACTAGACTAGAATAAATCATCTAGAAAAATAAATCCAAAAGAAGTACCATAATTTGATGAAAAGAATCCCAAATTCAAATCCCAACTTTGACTTTTCCTTAGGCAAGTTATTCAGCCACCCTGGGCCTCAGCTTCCCCATATGTAAAGTGAAGAGTCTCTGAAATCTCTTCTAGCTCTTGATCTCTGAATCCATGATGTTAGGGCTGAGGAAGGGAAGGGAAAGGCTCCCAGCTGCAGCTTCCTGCAACTTTCCCTGTCTGCTCTTGCACCTAAAGGTACATGGCCAGAATCACCACCTTTCCTGAACGGGTAACCTTCTTGCTACTGATAGATCTACCTATGGGAAAATGCAGCACAGGTTTTAGGGGAATATTTGGTTTTACTTCTATTTTTACTATCTTATGACAATAAATGCTAATTTGTTGATCAGTCATTTTCAGTCATGACTGATTCTTTGTGACCCCATTTGGAGTTTTTTTTGGCAAGGATACTGGTTTGTCATTTCCATCTCCTGCTCATTTTATAGATGAGGAAACTGAGGCAAATGATCTGCCCAAGGTCACCCAGCTAATCAGTGTCTGAGGCCAGATTTAAACTCTGAAAGACGAGTCTTCCTGACTCCCAGCCTGGCCATCTCCCTACTGTGCCACCTAGCATTTATAATATGCTAATTATATAAATATCTATTAAAAGGTAAATGCATCAGGACGCAAGCCAGTGGGGACCCTAAAAGGGGAACTACATCTCATCTGCCTCTTCTGCGTCCTCTGTGAAGCAAGTCAGGAGGATATTATTACCCCCATTTTACAAATGAGAACCTGAGGCCTGGAGAGGTCAAATTATCGATATATTCAAGGTCAAACAAGACAAGACTTGGAACTCGGTTTCCTGACTCCGAGGCCAGTCAGTATTCTTTCCTGTCCTCTTGGCTACCTCTTAAAGAAGAATAATCCCTGGAAGAGAATGCTGACTCTGAAATGAGAAAAAAATCATGACAAATTACATTTCCCACATTGCATCCTGTGGGCCTCTACCAGTAATAGATTCCAATATGCAAACATCAGCCCAGCACACAAGCGTTCACGGCTATCCCCGCGAGCTTGCAGAAATGGCAATGCTCATTTGTAAGTGAAAGGTCACCCTCCCAGGGCCTAGCCTCCAGTTAAGAGAGCAGACATTAATGTTCCAGGCATCCCACGATACCCACCCTAGGCACATTTACTATTCACATGATGCAGGGGAGGTTGTGCTCGGAGATGAGGTCAAAATTAAAATCCTCGTCCCCCCACCCATGGAAAGATTTCTTCCGTGCTCTCAGGGAGAGAGTTCTGCTAAGAAAAAGTTACCTCACTGAGCAGCTAGCTGTGAGAGACAAAGGATTTTTCGATTCGGAACAGAAGAAAACAATATCCTTCAGCTCGAACTAAATTTATTTCCTGTACGATGCGGTCAGGGCAAATGATCAGGGGAACGGCAGTTAGTAGGGCCATTTGGGGGTTCATCAGGGTATGGTATCACAGGTGCAGTTGGGAATCCTAAAGCACAGATGGGGACTTTTCCACTAAGCAACCTGGGTATGATCGACGAATTAGAGACAGGCTGGGAAGAAGTTGGTTGTTGGTCCGCCATGTCTATATCAATCAAGTACTCCCAGCACACTTAGGCTAACTTACATGGTGAGGGGACGTCCCAGCACCAGGAACATGTGTGGAGCACTTAAGGAGATATGCAGGGTCAGTGGTCAAAGCAGAAGAAACTGGGTCCACAATTCTAAGCCAGGAGGCAAAGTATGGTTGGACCCCAAAGAGAGGCATTGAAGAGGGGAAAATCATAGAATGTTTCATCAACAGCTGGAAGCCACCTAGTTCAGCCCTTAATTTCACAGCTCTTTAACTCAAGAGGACTAAAGTGTGTCTTGCTCCATTTTACAAAGATGTCCAGGAGAGCCATCTCTTCAATTTTTAGCTGGCTGCCCTCCTCGGGACTTCTTAATCCTAGAGGACCATTTCATTCCTGGAATTCATACTTGCCTCCCAGAACCTCTAATTAAGGAGGGGACCATCCATTTCTTCATTTCTTACCAGACTACACTCTGGATTTCTCCATCATGCTCCCTAGTCAAGTACCTTCCCTTCCCCATTCTCCGTTTCCTTTTAGGTATTGCCTTCTCCCCATAAGAATGCAAGCTTCTTGAAGGCAGGAACTGTCTTTCTATTTCCTTATATTTACATTCTCAGTTCTTAGAATGCTACCTGGCATATAGTGAGCACTACAAATGCCCATTGACAAATTTTTAAAAAAGACCAGATTTGTGGAAGGCACTCAGAAAAAAACAAAACCAACCAGAAATCTACCCATCACCAGAGGACTAATGCTAGAATGAGTAAGAGGTAGAGCCAGGACCAAGGTCTTACCTAGGCCAACTTCTCCCAAAACTAAGGGCCCATCTAATCTACATTGCTACATCTAATCTACATACTGTATGCCCGAGTAACAAGCATTTAAGAATTAAACATATGTATGCCACTCAGAAGTGTGAATCTCAAAAACTACTCAGACTGTACTTTAGAAGATTTGATTTAAGCACAGCGGACTTCCGGCCAAGATGGTGGTATAGAAGCCGTGGAAGAACTCAAAACACAACTAAGAGAGGCTGAAGACAATTGGGAAAAGAACTTAAAAATTAAGATAAGTCATCTGGAAACAGAGGCACTTGAACTAAAACAAGAAAATAGCGTCCTGAAAGCCAAAATCATCCAGCTGGAAAATGAGGCAAAGGAGATGAAAGACGAGGTAAAGAGGATGAAAGATGATCTTCAAAGAAAATCAGACCAGAAGGAAAAAGACAACCAAAAAGCCAGAGATGAAATCCAATCTTTAAGAACCAGAGTAAAACAACTAGAATCAAGTGACCTCACAAGGCAGCAGGACACTATAAAACAAAACAAAAAGAATGAAAAAATTGAGGAAAATGTGAAGCATCTCATTCACAAAACAGACGATTTAGAAAATCGTTCAAGAAGAGACAATTTAAAAGAATAATTGGACTACCAGAAGACCACGACAAAAGATAAAGCCTGGACATAATACTACAGGAAATTATCCAGAAAAAATGGTCCCGAGATCCTAGAACAAGAGGGGAAAGTGGAGATTGAAAGAATCCACAGTTCACCCCCTGTATTTAATCCCCAACTGACAACACCAAGAAATGTTATAGCCAAATTCAAAAACAATCAGATGAAAGAACAGGTATTACAAGCTGCCAAGAGGAAGCCATTCAGATACCACAAAAACACAGTGAGGATAACACAGGATCTGTCTGCATCCACATTGAAGGACCAAAAGTCATGGAATACGATATTCTGGAAAGCAAGGGAACTAGGTCTACAGCCAAGAATAAAATACCCATCAAAACTGACTATATTCTTACAGGGGAAAGTATGGTCATTTAACACAACAGAAGAGTTCCAAGCATTCATAAATAAAAGACCAGACCTGAACAGAAAATTTGAAGTCCAACCACAGAACTCAAGAGAATCATCAAAAGGTAATTAAAAAAGAGGGGAAAAAACAACAACAACAACAAAAATTTTTTAAGAGACTCAATAAGTTAAAATGATATGTATCCCTATAAGAAAAGAGGTCATTGGCAACTCTTAAAAACTGTTGCTATCACCTGAGCAGCTAGAAGAACTACACTCAGAGGGAACAGTGACAAATTGTATAGGATGAAAGGACAAGACATAAATAGGTATATAGATATATGCATGCATAAATACATATACATGTGTACATATATATATATATATATATATATATATACATGACTAAAGCTAAAAAAGAAAAGAGGATATGACCAAAAGAAATGGGAAAAGAAACAAATGGGGGTAAATTTATATGTCACAAAGAAGCTCATGGTGGGAGGGGGGAGAACATTGATACACTGGAAGGGTAAAGAGGTTGGAGATAAGAAATACTCAACTCTTACATACTTTGAAACTGACCCAAAGAGGAAAGAACAATCCAATCCATTGGGGAAGAGAATAGATTTGCGCCCTATAGGGGAGTAGAAGGGTAAAAAACAGACTGGTGGGGAGGGAAGCAGTACAAGGGAGGGAGAGGGTGGGGGGGAAATTTTAAAAAGACTACAGGGGAAAATAAGGGAGGGAATAAGAAGGGAGGGGGTAGAAAGGGAAGTACAAGGGGGACTAATATAAAGTAAATCACTGGACTAAAAGGTAGAGCTGAAGAAGAAAGGTTAGAATTAGGGAAGGATATCAAAATGCCAGGGAGTCCACAAGTGACAGTCATAACTTTGAACATGAATAGGATGAACTCACCCGTAAAATGTAGACTAATAGCAGAATGGATTAGAATCCAAAACCCTACCATATGTTGTCTTCAAGAAACACACATGAGGTGGGTAGACACCCACAAGGTCAGAATGAAAGGATGGAGTAAGACTTTCTGGGCCTCAACTGACAGAAAGAAGGCAGGAGTGGCAATCATGATATCTAATAAAGCCAAAGCAAAAATAGACCTGATCAAAAGGGATAGGGTAATTATATTTTGTTAAAAGGGACTTTAGATAATGAGGAAATATCACTAATCAACATATATGCACCAAATAATATAGCACCCAAATTTCTAATGGAGAAACTAGGAGAATTGAAGGAAGAAATAGACAATAAAACCATATTAGTGGGAGACTTGAACCAACCATTATCAAATTTAGATAAATCAAATCAAAAAATAAATAAGAAAGAGGTAAAAGAAGTGAATGAAATCTTAGAAAAACTAGAATTAATAGACATATGGAGAAAAATAAATAGGGATAAAAAGGAATACACCTTCTTCTCAGCACCACATGGCACATTCACAAAGATTGACCATACATTAGGTCACAGAAACATGGCACACAAATGCAGAAAAGCAGAAATAATAAATGCAGCCTTTTCAGACCACAAGGCAATAAAAATAACGATCAGTAATGGTACATGGAAAACCAAATCAAAAACTAATTGGAAACTAAACAATATGATACTCCAAAATCGTTTAGTTAGAGAAGAAATCATAGAAACAATTAATAATTTCATCGAGGAAAATGACAATGGCGAGACATCCTTTCAAACCTTTTGGGATGCAGCCAAAGCGGTAATCAGAGGTAAATTCATATCCCTGAGTGCATATATTAACAAACTAGGGAGAGCAGAGATCAATCAATTGGAAATGCAAATAAAAAAACTCGAAAGTGACCAAATTAAAAACCCCCAGCAGAAAACCAAACTAGAAATCCTAAAAATTAAGGGAGAAATTAATAAAATTGAAAGTCTTATTTATTTTTTTTGGTTTGATTTATCTAGTTCGGATAGAGGAAGGTTCAGATCTCCCACTAGTATAGTTTTTCTATCTATTTCATCCTTGAGCTCCACTAGTTTCTCCTTTAGAAATTTCGATGCTATGCCATTTGGTGCATACATATTGAGTACAGATATTTCCTCATTGTCTATACTGCCTTTTATCAGTTTGTAATTACCTTCCCTATCTCTTTTAACTAGATTTATTTTTACTTTGGCTTTGCCAGATATCAGGATTGCGACTCCTTCCTTCTTTTTATCAGTTGATGCCCAGTGGATTTGGCTCCACCCTCTTACTTTCACCCTATGCATATCTACCTTCCTCATGTGTGTTTCTTTTAGACAGCATACGGTGGGGTTTTGGATTCTAATACAATCTGATATTCACTTGCATTTTATGGGTGAGTTCATTCCATTCACATTCAGAGTTATGATTACTAGCTGTGTATTTCCCAGCATTTTGATTTCTACTCCTGGTCCTGCCTTTTCTTCTTTCACTATTTCCTTCTACACCAATGTTTGTTTATAATCAGTCCCCCTAATTCCCACCCTTATTTTACTTCCCTTTCTACCCCCTCCCTTCTTATTCCCCCCTTATTTTCCCCTGTAGTCTTTTTAAAATTGCCCCCTACCCTCTCCCTCCCTTGTATTGCTTCCCTCCCCACCAGTCCGTTTGTTACCCTTCTACTCCTCTATATGGCACAAATCTATTCTCTGCCCCAATGGATTGCATTGTTCTTCCCTCTTTGGGTCAGTTTCAAAGCATGTAAGAGTTGAGTATTTCCTATCTCCAAACTCTTTACCCTTCCAGTGTATCAATGTTCTCCCCCCTCCCACCATGAGTTTCTTGTGACATATAAATTTACCCCCATTTGTTTCTTTTCCCATTTCTTTTAGTATTACCCTCTTTTTTTTGCTCTGGTTGTGTATATATATACACACATGTATATGTATTTATGCATGCATATATCTATATACCAATTTATGTCTTGTCCTTTCATCCTATACAGTTTGTCACTTTTCCCACTAAGTATAATTCTTCTAGCTGCCCAGGTGATAGCAACAGTTTTTAACAGTTACCAATGACCTCTTTTCTTATAGGGAAACATATCATTTTAACTTATTGAGTCTTTTAAAACAAATTTATTTTTGTTGTTTTGTTTTGTTTTTCTTTTTCCCCTCTTTTTTAATTACCTTTTGATGATTCTCTTGAGTTCTCTGCTTGGACATCAAATTTTCTGTTCAGGTTTGGTCTTTTCTTTATGAATGCTTGGAATTCTTCTATTGTGTTGAATGACCATACTTTCCCCTGTAAGAATATAGTCAGTTTTGATGGGTATTTGATTCTTGGTTGTAGACCTAGTTCCCTTGCTTTCTGGAATATCATATTCCATGCCTTTCAGTCCTTCAGTGCAGATGCAGCCAGATCCTGTGTTATCCTCACTGTGTTTTTGTGGTATCTGAATGGCTTCCTCTTGGCATCTTGTAATATCTTTTCTTTGGTCTGATAGTTTTTGAATTTGGCTATAACATTTCTTGGTGTTGTCAGTTGGGGATTAAATATAGGAGGTGATCTGTGGATTTTTTCAATCTCCACTTTCCTCTCTTGTTCTAGGATATTGGGACCATTTTCCTGAATAATTTCCTGTAGTATTATGTCCAGGCTTTTTCTTTTGTCGTGGTCTTCTGGTAGACCAATATTCTTAAATTGTCTCTTCTTGAACAATCTTCTAAATCGTCTGTTTTGTGAATGAGATGCTTCATATTTGCCTCAATTTTTGCATTCTTTTCATTTGTTTTATAGTGTCCTGCTGCCTTGTGAGATCACTTAATTCCAGTTGTTGTAGTCTGGTTCTTAAAGACAGGATTTCATTCCTGACTTTTTGGTCATCCTTTTCCTTCTGGTCTGATTTTCTTTGAAGGTCATCTTTCATCCTCTTTACCTCGTCTTTCATCTCCTTTGTCTCATCTTTCATCTCCTTTGCCTCATTTTCCAGCTGGTTGATTTTGGCTTTCAAGACACTATTTTCTCATTTTAGTTCAAGTGCCTCTGTTTCCAGATGACTTATCTTAATTTTTAAGTTCTTCTCCCAATTGTCTTCAGCCTCTCTTAATTGTGTTTTGAGTTCTTCCACAGCCTGTATCTAATTTGCTGGGATTTCTGATTTATCCTTTGCTGATCTCTCCCCTTCTGTTCCGTTTGCTGAGTAGAAGCTGTCTATTGTAGTTTCTTTCTTCTTTTTCTGTTGTTTGCTCAAATTCACCCCTTCTTTACTCCCCATATTTTTCTGTGCTCTTGCTCCTCTCATTTTTTTGTTTTGGGGGCTTCTGTCAGTCTCCCCTCTTGGAGCTTTAACAGGAGATCTCTCGTTGTAGTCTCTGGTGGGTGGGTTGTTGGGGTTTGAGCTTCCCTGTCCTCTGGAGGCTTTTGATTGGATTAAAGACCAGCAGTCAATGAGGATGGGTGTGGAGCCTGGGCTTCCCTGAGTTCTGGAGACTTTTGATGGGATTAAGTTCAGCTTAGTTGGGCTGGATGTGCTCTGAGTCCAAAATTTCCTGGAAGGCTGGAGCAAATATGGAGGATCTCCACAGCTCTGGCCAGGCTGCCAGGTCTATGCTCCCTCTATAGCTCCTTTCCCGCCATCTGTGTTGGATGCTCTGAACTTGGCCAGCCCTGCTCTCAAGGTATGCCCTTCAGACCAGCACCTTTGCCCACCCAGAAGTTCCCACTGCCGCTGGAATCTCAGCACTCTGGGTGGGAGGGGGGATGGGTCCTGGGACCTTCCTTCTGTCTTCCTCTAAAACCTAAGTGTTCTCAGATTCCTGCTTTTGGGGGGCATACCTTTTGAATTAAGTCCAGCAGGAGGGTTCCTTGGTTCTGTCTTGTTGTTGAGTTTGATTTTAAGTCCCCTGGGAGCATTCAGTTTGTGATTGGTTAGGAAGGGTATTCAGAGGTCTGAACTTCTGCTCCTTCTAGGCCGCCATCTTGACTCCGCCTCCACTTAGTGTTGATTCTAAGATAGAAGGTGAAGATTTTTTGTGGGGGAGGTAGAATAACAATAGAAGAATAATTTAGTTCTTTAAGATTCATTCATTTTTTCCAACAAATATTAAACAATGATGCATGCAAAACATTGTGATGGGAAGAAATGCAGAGCATAGCCCTGCTGTCATGGAGTTCACCATCTGGTAAAGAGTTCGGATACCAACACAGATTGGCATCATGCCCAATACTGCATTGGAAGTTCACTAAACCAAGGGTCTCATGATGAAAAATGTTATCCACCTCTGGATAGAAAACTGGTACACCCAGAATATAGAATTAAATTATTTTCTTTCTTTTTCTTTTTTTCCCCAAATGTGGCTAAAGAGTAAATGGGTTTTGCATAAATTTGTATGTATAATGGGCATAGAACAACCCTGTATAAAGGACAAAAGTGGAAAGTAGGCAGAAAAGATACAGTAGAGGCAACTTGTAGATGACCTAGGATTTGGTGAAGTTTCAATTTGACCACAAACCTGTGAGGTCAGTAATATAGGCACTATCTCCTTTTTTGGGGAAATTGAAGCTTTTAGAAGGACAATGACTTACTCAGGGTAACAAAGTTTGTGACTGAAGACTCAAACTCAAGTCTCCTGATTCCAAGTCTAATGACATTTTAACTCTATCTTACTGGTTCCACAAAATCCCATGAGTCAATCTTTTTCTCATCTCTCCAAAGGTTTTGAAGACCACCTGAACCCATTTTGCAGAAATCCCCTCTCAATGGGAATTCAATTCTACTCATATCTAAATTCAGTGCACCAGCTTCCTCCAGTAAATAGTGGAAAGCTAGATGTTGGGCTAGATCCATAGTCACAAACCTATGGCATGCATGCCAAAGAGGGTATATGCACCATTACCTGCCAGAGTTTATTACTAGAAAGGCAGAGGAACTTGTGCCTAGCTGCTCCCTTCCTCCTCTCCATGCATCAGAGGAAATTTTTTCACTTCACTTTCCTCTCTGTCCAGCAGCCCAATGGGGAAGACCTTCCTCTCTCCTCTATCTAGGGTAAGGCGGGGTGGGGGGATTTGAGGTCTTAGGGTGTGCCATGACAATCAGTCTCTAATAGGTTCACCTTCACTGGAATGGATGATCTCTTAGGTCTCTTACAATTCACTACCTATGACCTGGTGACCCTGATTGGGTTTTACCCAATGATAAATGGGTACCTAACCCTCCCAAGCTCCTGAGTTCTAGTCCCCAAGTCCCAAAACTCAGTGACACTTCTCTTCATAGGATAACGGGATTTTTATATTGGAGGCGTTCCCAGAGACCATCTAGTCCAACCTCTTCAGGTCACAGAAAAGGAAACCAAAACTCAGATACATAAACTGTGAAGATTGGATTTAGCTAATTCCTGATTGTAACAATGAAGATACTTAGTTTAACAAAATCAGGAATGTCTTGGGAACCTTAAATTACTCCACCCTACTTAGACATACTTTAGGGGAAGATAAAGTTGTAATCTCCTGATTGAACAATGAAGGTACTTAACTCTTACCTTATGGTGAAGCTAGAACTTTAAGTTAAGCCTATTTTAAGATCTTAATACAAAAAGATGTTAAGTAACTCTAAAGGTTACATTAATCACAAAAGGTCAAGTAACTAACAAAAGGTGAACTTAACAAAGAAGTGTTAAGTAACTCTAACGATATAATCTAATCAAAAGAAGATGAGAACTAAAAGTATGGACAGTCCTGGAGAAAAGTCTTTTGATGTGATTGGTAGATATGAAAATTTAGAGGAGGAGACACAAGGGTGAAAGATCTATATATTTGGATCACTTCCTCTCTCTAGCACCCTTTGTGGCAGAGAATTGACTGATAGCAGCATGCTGGCCTTTCGGCATTTTAGCATGGCTATGAGCTATTGTCCGGTTCGGTGGTGAGTTTCTGGCTGAGTTTCCCTCCTTTACTTTTCCAACTTTATCCCATTAGAAGCCTCTAATCTTCTTCAGAGACCTAGAGGCGGGGATTTAAAAACTCTCCTTGGCACAGGCCAAGCAGGAGAATTCTATATCCTCTTCCCTCCTTCTCCTTAAATTTCCTCCCTCTATATTAATTAAATTACCATAAATTTCCAGACTGACTTGGGTATTTTATTTGGAATTTTCCCCAGTGAGAAATTAACTCTAAATTTTAAGTCACAACCCTAAAATTATCTTTACAAAACTCAGTTTAATTCAATGCAAGAGGCAGTTTTCTCTAACGCATTAAGTGAGACAACCTGACTAGCTTTATACAACCGCAGTAAATCACATTTCTAAAGCTCTTTAAGATTTACAAAGAATATTCCTTACAATACCAAGAATAAATTGTTTTTACTATTTAACCAATAAAGAAACTGAAGCTTAAAGAATTTTTAATTTGCCCAAGTACATACACATGCATAAATAAACATACAGACCTAATAAATGGCACCATCAAGTCCTATGATGACAATGCCAAGCCTCTTTCCAAGACACTGTCCTGGCCCCTTCCCTTCCAACAGCAGAGGAAAAACAATGAGAAAATTCGCGGTACAGGGCTCCCTTTATGTAAAGTGTGATTCTATCTTATGATTCCAAGGGTGGTGGAGAAAGTGGCACTACAGCTGGATCAGAGCAGCATTTGGGTAACTGTGGAACCCCAAATACCTTTTCATTTACTGACTTGGATGGTTTTAATGAAGGGAAAGCATCTTATTTAAAGAACGCGAAAGATGAATCTTCTCCGCATAAGTTAATAAATTGGCTCCTGATGAATGCCCTGGTTAATTTTTTCCCTCTCCCAATATGGCACCCTAGTAGAGTTAATACCACATAGAAAAGACCTGGGATCTAATTCTGACCCTGACCTTACTAGCTTTATGATCCTGAGCTGAGTTAACCTCCAAAGCCTCAAGCAACTTGCTACAACTGGATGATCTTCATTGCTAGAGGAAGTTTTGCTACAGGGAGTTCCCTAAAGCAAGAAAACACAATCTAAACCCAAAAGGAAATAGATGGTAGTCAGTGACGGGCACAGCCCAGAACATCTGAGCAACACTGAACAATTCATTCGATTTGCAGGGAAAATCAATCAAACAAATCATAGGAAGCCATAGAGACCCAATTGCTAGGTGCCAGAATGGGTTAGCTACAGTTCACCAGGTTGTTTCAACAGAGTGGCAACACAACCAAAGAGTGTCTTCAGTCACAAACACCAGAGATCCATCCTTCCCTCCATCAGAGACGTGACCTGAAGAATCCCATACAGCACTTGGCTTAGTCTTCTTATGATGATTTTTTTCCTACCAGGTCCTTAAAGAGAAAGAAAAACAAAAAGAAGATTTACGTTTACAGGTTGCTGACACATAAAAATATAATTAAAGCACTAAATCTTTCCAAAGAAATGTGATGTACAAAATTAAATTCAGCATTTAACTGGCAAGGAGTCCCATTGGCTAGATCAAACTGATGTGTGGAAGATCCGTTCTGAGGTCCTGTAGGTGATTATTTTATGGGATTATATTTTGGCCAGCCCCCCAGTGTTATGATTTCTCTTGGAGACTGTCAGCCAGGGTGAATTACTGACGATATTAGCTGGAACCCAAGATCGAGCTACATTAATGGGCTTTGATTTTATTTCTCCTCAAATGCCATGGAGACATATGGAAGTCGGTCTTTCCTCTCACATTTCCAGCGCCCTGCGACAAATCAGCATTTACCATTCCCCCGCACCAGAAAGCATTTCTTCGCATTGGATTTCAGAGTCAAGAGAAGGCTAGAGCATCTTGTTTCTAAAAACCTGGTTTATTGGCCCTATAAAGCTGTCACTGGCTTATGCCTGTCTTGTAAATATTGGGTAAAATTAACATAAACTTCCTGATTCCAGGGTGGGGGGGCACATTCGGGGAGTGGGGAGGAATGAAGAGGAGAGTACAGATGAGAAGACGAGAGATTATTTATCCCATGAGATTTTAACTGAAAACAATTAGTGGGAGAGACACCACTCCATCCTATAACTCATTGTGAGGCCTAATGAGGACATGGCATACCCGGAAAGGGCCTGGGTACGAGCTCCAGCAAATGGCCGTGTTATTTACAGACTTGGGCGCTGCCCACATTTGCCAGCATGAATCACGGAGCCGGCGTTCTGGCTCGCCTCCTGAAAATCTATTGGGAAGTTGTATATTTGGAAGCTCTGACTGCCTTCCTTGTAGGATGGGCGACCCAATCAATCCTCTGGGTTATGACCAGGTGTAAGTCATAAAACAGCAGTTATAGCAGGTTTTATAGAGCAGTGAGGCAGGCCACTCATGAGGAGGATATGTTCATAATAGCCTTAAAAAGGAGACTATTCTTCATGTCCCTCACTTGCTTCTCCCAGGGAAGGCGCTGCTGCCTTATTTACTAACATTTCTGGCCATTTGAAACCCTTCTGCATTTACTTCTAGCTCAGTTGGCCTAGCAAGCATTTATTTGGTGCTGAGCTTGTCCCAGGAACTCTAGAAGGATGCTGAAGAGATAGGAAACGGGCCTTACAGTCCAGCCAACACAGGATGCCATCTTCAACTGGGGCAAGTGACAGGAGGATCTGTTCAACTGTAATTGCTCTCTCTCAAAAGAAAGGTGGTGGTCTTTGGGTGCTGAATGAGGCATACATTGTATGTCCTAACCAGTTGTGTGGATTGGATGGGATTAAGTCTATTTCTTTGTTATTGGGGTGTGAGAGGAGGTTTTGTAGGAGTAGTGGGTAAGTCATTGGGAGGGGGTAGGAATTTTTTAAGAAAAAGCTTCTATAAAACTTTTTTTTTGCTCTCACAGCTTAGATGTTTTCCAAATATTCATCATTACTCATATAATCCTAACATCTCACAGTAGGAAAGATGCTCAGGGATCATTTATTCCAAATGAACCTGGATGGGAATTTCCCCCAAGTAGTCACTTCAATGAAGTGAACCTTCTCTCTCTCAAAGGAATCTATTCAACTTGAGAACTATCCTAATCGCTAGGAAGGCTCATAGATCTAGGGCCAGAAAGGACCTCCGGAGGCCCTCTAGTCCAGCCCCCTCATTCAACAGAGAAGGAAATTGAGACCAAGGGAGGGAAAGGGACTTATACAAGGTCACCTAGTTGGAAAGCATTCTAGATCAGATTTAAGCCCAGGTTCTCTGACTCCAGAACCAATGTGCTTTCCATTGTGTAACAACGCCTCCCTTAATTTGAAGCTCACATGAAGATGAAATGGAGCCAAGAAGAACAACTCTTTCTCATGCAATCTTTTCAGATGCTTGTAGACAGATCTCATGTCACTACCCCCACCCCAGCCCTTGGTTCTTCTCTTTTCAGGGCCAAACATTCCTGGTTTCTCTAACCAATCCTCACAAGGCATAGTCTAGTCCTCTCATTGTCCTGGCCGCCCTCTTCTGGGTCTACTCTAACTTGTCAACATCAATCCAAATAAAATGGTCCTTGGCGTCTCACACAATGTGGAACCTAAACGTGAACCAAGGACCCTTGGGGCAGTCCAACCAGGAAAGAGTATATTGGGATAGATCAGGTGATAGACCTCTGTGGCACTGGACGTGGTGATTTCCTTCCTTCCTTCCTTCCTTCCTTCCTTCCTTCCTTCCCTATATTTTAGTTTACCAAACATGTGTAATAACAAATTACCTTGTAATTTTTCCCAAGTTATATGATCCAAATTGTCTCCTTCCCTGCTAAGGGAGTTGGCAAGCACTCTGATTTGGGTCATACATGTATTACCACGCAAAACATAGCTCCAGATTATTCAATTTTTAAGAGAATAATCTTATAAAACCCAAACTCCAAATAAACTTAAATGAAAAATCCTGTGCTTTGAGCTGCATTCTGACTCCAACAGTCCTTTCTCTGGAGGTGGAGAGCAGCCTTCGTTATAAGTCTCCCATGATATTCTTAAGGTAGCATTAAAAACATTGGCTTTTGGAGCCACCACTTCATACTGCTGACTCAAATCGAGCTTGCAGTCCACTAAGACCCCCAGATCATCTTTAAACAAACTACCTTCTAGCCATACATTATCCAATTTTATACAGGTAAACTTAAACTCAAGTCTAAAACTTTTTAATTCTTCAGATTAAATTTCCTCTCAACAGGCCATGCGATGTAGAGCCACCCTCAAGGGAGAGCATTCCAAGCAGAGGGAACAGCCAGCATGAAGAAACAGATAGGAGATAGAATGTTTTAAATGCATGTGTTTAAGGCATTCCAAGTAAGTCAATGTAGCTGATTCAGAGTTGGAGAAGGAAGAAAGATGGAAGGAGCCTTCAAAGGCAGAAAGTATATAAATGGAGATTTTGAACCTTAGACCTCATTCCCCAGAAGTCCTTTGTATTTCCCAGAATTCCCTATAATCTCTCCTGCGTCTCCACATTGGCAAGATCATGTTATTGGTATTTAACTGGCAGTAAGGCCTCCCACGTGCTCTCTTCTTTCATGATGCAGCAAGTATGGGAAGCTAAGCACAGGGATTTTAAATGGGCTAACCAGCCATGAGCACGTGGTTTTTATTTTATATTGTCTTTATTCCTTGATTTCTAATGATCCTTAATAAACCTCATAAAATATATTTTTATTAGTAGAGATATAAATATAATTTTTACAAATGGGGTCAAGTTGCCAACAGTCTTAAATGTCAACCGGAGGTTATTTAGGGAGCTCAGTGGACCGAGAGCCAAATCTAGACATGAGAGGTGCTGGGTTCAAATCTGGCCTCAGACACTTCCTAGCTGTGTGACCCTGGGTGAGTCACTTAACCACCACCCCCACCCCCATTACCCCCATTGCCTAGTCCTTTCCGCTCTTCTGCCTCAGAATCGGTACACGGTATTGAATCTAAGGTGGAAGGTGAAAGTTTAAAAAAATGTTCATTAGGTCCCTTTCAGCTCTCAGTGCTACCCCAGGGCCAATGATTTCTCCTCATTGGGCCTCAGTTTCTTTACCTGTAAAATGAGGGAAGTGGAATAGATGACCCCTAAAGTTCCTTCCAAGTCTACATCCAGCATCCTATGAAGTCAGCTCTCTGAGGAGTGTGTGTGCATTTGTGTGTACATATGAGTGATTCCTTTAGGGACCTCATACACTGTGGGTCCAGAATCAGTCAGCTACTGCACAAATTCCAGTCTAGAGATCAGTCCACCTCTGTTCTAGCTGCAAATCTGATTGAGGGCTCTGAGACTGAGGCTTCTTCCTAAATGCACGTCTGCCAGGTTCTTGGATGTGCCACCAGGGACAACACGCCAACGGCAAAGGGGACAGTTGCATCTGGTCTTTCCATCTCCGGATGGGCGCCATATTGGTTTACCACTCTGAGATACTCACCTTAGCTGGATTGGCCCAGTAGAGTTTCCCTCCAGTAAGCTGCTCTCAAGTTGTCATGGTCCACTGAAGACAAAATATGGAGAATAATATCTTTGTTTACCGTGTGGCTATCAAGGGGACAACTTAGCAGACAAGGCAATCCAATAGTGGGGTTAACCAGATAGAAAGTGAAGAAAATTTCCCACCCGTGCCTGACAGATGCTTCCCTTGCTGAGCGACTTCCATTACAATTACATGGCCTCCTGGATTTAGAGCAGGAGACGCACACTTTTCTTATAGAACATGTAATTCATCAGTGTGGGGAGCTTCCAGGGTGGACTTTCCCTCCTCTTGTGGGGAGAAGCAACTTACTCATCATAAGCCTGGGACCCGGAGAGGTTGTTACTTTTCCTGGGTCCCATTATAAGGACGTAACAGAAGTAGGATTTGGAGCCAGGGCTTGTTCAACTCTTTAGGTAGCCCTAATGAGCCCAGCCTTACCTCTCTCCCCTGATCTCCAGTCTCCCATCCCCAACTGCCCATTAGCCATTTTGGACTTGATGCCTCCTAGACATCTTAAACTCAATTTGTCCCAAACTGAACCCTCCTCTTTTCCTAACTTCCTTGTTATTGTGAAGGGCTCCCCTCCCCTCCCAGGCACCCAGATTCACAGCCTAGCTGTGTCATCAATGACTCTCCACTCTCTCTCACTCCCCCATATCCCACTGGTTGCCATTTCTACCTTTGTAGATGATGACGACGATGACACAACGACAACGACAATGATTGATGATGATGATGATGATGATGACGGCCAATGTTCCCGTAATGCTTACTATGTGCTAGGCACTGTGCTAAGTACTTTGCAATCATCATCTCCTTTGATCTGAAGAATAACCCTCAGAGGTAGGTGTTATTATTTTCCCCATTTTATAGATGAGGCAACTGAGGCAAATGTTGGTTAAATGACTTGCCCAGGATCACACAGCTATTGAATATCTCAGGCCAGATAGTAATTTAGATCTTCTTAACTCCAGACCTAGTACTCTGTCCATTCCAGAATATGTTCCCCTCTCTCTTCTGACACTGCCACCACTCTGGTGAAGACCCTTATTTCTTGACTATTTCAATACCATACTGGTTGGTGTCCCAATTCATTTCCCCACTACAGTCCATCTTCCACTCAGCTGTCAAAAGTGATCTTCCTGGGGGCAGCTGGATGGCTCAGTGAATTGAGAGCCAGGCCTAGGGACAGGAGGTCCTGGGTTCCAATCTGGCCTCAGACACTTCCTAGCTGTGTGACCCTGGGCAAGTCAGTTGACCCTCATTGCCTAGCCCTTATCACTCTTCTGCCTTGGAACCCATACTTAGTATTGATTCCAGGATGGAAGATAATGGGTTAAAAAAAAGAGGGGAGGTGAGAAAGGCTGGGTCTGTGATTTTACTGGCAGAGGGAACTCCCAGATGAGGAGACTCCCTCCACCCAACCAGGTTGACCCGTTCTCTGCAATTTACGGTCTCAGAATGGGGCCGAGAGTACCAAGAGCTCAGGTGGCTTTCTCAGGGTTACATAGGCAGTGGGCTCTGAATGAAACCAAGTCTTCTGGTTCCAAGGCCAGTTCCCTATCCACTACACCACAGTCTTGCCAACAAATTTTTAAAATGTATTTAAAATATAATTTAAATAATAAATCATTAAAAATAAAAATAAATAAACAATACAAAAACATGCTCTTCCTCTCTCATGTTCATTCATTTAACAAAAAAAATCTACCTTAATCAATTACCCTCCCTTGAAGAAGGGTTGACCAAGCAGGAGGTATGATTCCACCATCATCTTCCCTTCTGACACCAGAGCATTCATTCCTTCCTCTTCCTCCAAGGAAATGGCTTTCCTGGGAACAGTAACCTTGGAGTGCAGAAGAGTCAGAAATGCTCTTCTATAGCTTGCTCGCCATGCTTCCTTGCTGTGTAGGATGGCCAGCTTGAGGTCTTTTCCAGCAACGAGAAAGAAAAACTCAAAGGTCCCCAGACCTAGAAACCTGCCTCGGAGTGGGTGGGGAGGGAAGGAAGGATCTTTAGTAAAAAACTCCATGAGAGGATTTTGTTCCCAAAGCAGAGTCGCCCTGAAGATGTGAATGGTGGTTCAGCTCTCTGAGCTAATATGTTTTCTTGGACATGCCAGGGAAGTAGCTGATGCCCACAGGGATGACCTGACGAATCCCTGAGGGGGGACCAGTTGCCCAGCAACAAGCTCCAACTTCTCCACGCAGGGAGATGGTGTAGGGGGCCCTCCCAGGAAGATATGTTCAAGAAGCCTGCAGGAAGATGAAAGGGCCAATGCAGGCAGAACCTCAGATCTGCCCAAAGCCAAGAGATATGTAGGTTGGAAACTTACCTCTGGTGTTTACAAACTGAGTGACTTTGAGCAAGTCACTTAACCTCCAGGGCCCTCACTTTCTTTAACCCTCTTTCTCTGATGTCTCCTACAAATATGCCAACACCCAGAGCCTTCAAAGTGTTCCATTTTTTGTAAACTCTTATCTCCTGTCTTAGAACCAATCCATGTATTGACTCCAAGACAGAAGAGCAATAAGGGTTAGGCAAGGAGGGTTAGGTGACTCACCCAGGGTTGCACAGCTAGGAAGTGTCTGAGTCCAGATTAGAACTCAGGACCTCCCACCTCTGGGTCTGGCTTTCCATCCACTGAGACACCCAGCTGCCCTCCAAATATAACTTTTTAAACCCTCACCTTCCATCTTAGAATCAGAATAGTTTATTGGTTCCAAGGCAGAAGAGTTGTAAGGGCTAGGCAATGGGGGTTAAGGGACTCGCCCAGGGTCACACAGCTGGGAAGTGTCTGAGGACAGATTTGAACTCAGGACCTCTTATCTCTAGGCCTGGCTCGCAATCCACTGAGCCATCTAGCTGCCTCCATCTTCAAAGCACTTCAGTGGACCCAACTTTCCCAGATTTCTCCTCTTTCAATAACTAAATACCTGGAAAAGGCTACCTACATTCAGCAAGTGCTTCTATTTCTGTAATACTGTTCTCCTTCAAACCACATAGAATCATAGATCTGGAACTGGCTAGAACTCCACATACTTCCAGTATCTTCATTTTATCAAGAGGGAAACCAATGCTGAGAGAGAAAAGTGACTTACTCACCTGAACAGTGAGAGAGGCAGTATTTGAACCAAGTTGCTGGGATTTGGACAGTTCCCTAGCAGTCTCCTTTAAGAGCCAAGCAACCATCTTCCACACAAGGATATCTCTATGCTCTGTCCTAGGTCCTCTTCTCTCCCTCTCCCTCTCCCTCTCCCTCTCCCTCCATCTCTCTCTCTCTCTCTCTCTCTCTCTCTCTCTCTCTCTCTCTCTCTCTCTCTCTCTCTCTGTATCTCTCTCTCTCTCTCTCTCTCTCTCTCTGTATCTCTCTCTCTCTCTCTCTCTCTCTCTCTCTCTCTCTCTCTCTCTCTCTCTCTCTCTCTCTGTATTTCTCTCTTTCTCTCTCTTCCCCCTTCTCTCTGTCTCTCTGTCTCTATCTCTCTGTCCATCTCTCTGTCTGTCTGGCAGGCTGGCTGGCTCTCACTCTTTTCTCTCTTAAGCTCCCATGGGATCAATTGTTTCTCTTGATGGAGATGACTGCTAAATCTGTATATCCAGCCCTAAACTCTCCCTGGTCACTGTAGGACCATAGGGTCTGAGCTCTACAGCTAGAAGGGACCTTTTGAGGTCAGCTATTTTGATTCCTTCATTTTGCAGAGAAAAATGAGACCCAGAGAAGGTACAGGGACTTGTCCAGAGTCATAGGAAATGTCTGAGGTAGGATTTGAGACCAGGCTCGGTGCAATGCCCTGTCTCACATGCCATGCTTCCTCCTAATTGATTTATGGATACTGGAAGTCCCACAAACATCTCAAACTTAACTTTTTCTCTGATTCTTTTTGTAATCCCTCACCTTCCATCTTAGAATCAAAACTAAGTATTGGTTATAAAACAGAAGAGTGGTAAGGGCTAGATAATGGGGTTTCAGTGACTTGCCCAGGGTCACATAGCTAGAAGTGTCTGAGGCCAGATTTGAACCCAGGACCTCCCACCTCTGGGTCTGGCTCTCCATCCACTGAGATACCCAGATGCCCTCAAAATATAACTTTTTAAACCCTCACTTGCCTTCTTAGAATCAATACTGTGCATTCGTTCCAAGGCAGAAGAGAGGTAAGGGCTAGACAATGGAGGTTAAGTGACTTGCTTAGGGTCACACAGCTAGGAAGTATCTGTGGTCATGTTTGAACCCAGGACTTCCTGACTGCAGACCTAGTGCTCTATCTACATGAGTCTTCTAGCTGCCCTGTTTCTCCATTTCTTAATCCAAAACCTAGCATACATGCTCACTAAATCATTGGTGATTTGACTCTACATATCCAAAACAGAGCTCCTTATCTTCCCAATCTATATCTGTCCCTCTACTAAAGTCACTCTTGCTGTTGAGGGCACCACTGTCCTTCTGGTCTATATTACCTATATTACCAACCTGAGCCATCCTTGTCGCTTCCTATCCTCTCACTCTCACTTACTTGCCAATTCTCATAAGTTCTCCAGCCACAATTGCTGTCTCACCTGTCTCCTTCCCTCCATTTGGGCAACCAGAGCTTCCCATCATCTCCTCTTGCCTAGACAACTTCAACCAGGTTAATTTGAAGAGCCAAGGAACATGCTGTCATGGCCGGCCCTGAAAATAAGAAGGTCTGAGTTCAAATCCCTCATCAGATCCCAGCTCTGTGGCCTTTAGCAAATCACTAAAATCTCTCTGAACCTAAGTTTCTTCTTTCATTAAGGATTGCTAATAATGGCCCTGATCTTTCAGGATTGTTGTGAGGACAGAAGATAATGTGTGCAAGGTACCTGTCATACCTCTGGGTGTTATGTAAAAGTGAGCTATTATAATTAAGTCACTCCCCTGCTCAAGGATTTTCAATGCCTCCCCTCTGCCTCTGACATAAAATATAATCTCTTCAGTGAGGCATTTCAAGTCCCCCTGACTACTTCTCCCGACACTTTATATTTCACTCCTTTTCCTATTCCACCAGCTGTGGTCCAGACATCGCATCCCATCACCTTCCTGTGTATCCTTGCCTGGTCTTTGCCCTGTGCCTTCAAAGCCCTCCCTCCTCATCTGGACCACTTCAAATCCCTCAGAGCCTCAGCTCAGGTGCTCCCTTTCATAGGAAGGCCCTTCCTGATCCCCAGTCTGACCACCCCCTTTTCTAGGGCTCTCTCCCTCCCTGAATCCCAGTGCCATTCACTTATGTTCCCATTTGTTGGATTCCCCAGAAGAAAGCTTGAGGGAAGGCACAGTTTGGGTGTTATCTTGGCATCCCCAGCATCCAGGCCAATACCTGGCAGCTAGCAGTTACCGAACAAATAAATGTTTGCTGGATCTGCTAGATGGTGTTTGTCATTCTCATACTTGCTATCTCTACAGATTGTTGTGAACATGAGATAATGGGGTTGGGATGTACTTTTGGAAGAGACCTTCAGTGCCAGTGAGGCCAATCTCCTTATTTTACTGAGTCTCAGAGAGGTATGGCGACTCTTCTAACACAGCTAGAAAGTATATGAAGTAGGAGGCACATAAGTGGAACAGTGGGCAGAGTACCAGGCCTAGAGACAGGAGGTCCTGGGTTCAAATCTGTCCTCAGACATGTCCAAGCTGGGTGACCCTGGACTAGTCCCTTCCCCCCATTGCCTAGCCCTTACCACTCTTCTGCCTGGGAACCACTACACAGTATTGATTCTAAAACAGAGGATAAAGGTGTATTTTTAAATATATGGAGTAGAATTGAAACCCAGGGCTTTCTGCCTCAAAATGCAATGCCTTGTCAATGAATGTTCAGAAATTGTAAAGAACTAAAAATATGAATCTTAGGGTCCTAGGCCTCACACTGGAATGGACTCTCAGGTCACCTTAGTACAAGCATCTTACCGGGAAGAGAAGTGGCTTACCCAAGGTCACATGGGCAGATCTGCATTTGGATCTCAGGTTCTTTGACTCCAAATCCAAATGGTTATTTTTACTTTCTTCTGGATGTGAAGAGCATCAGCAACCAAATTCCGTGGTAGCTAAGACTGTACCATGTCCTGATCCTATCATCCCTATTGCTCACCTTTTCTGGATTGCCTTTAGTCTTGCTCTAGGAACTGGCTTTCATCTGCCCTCAGCCATCTTTGGAGGTCTGGGGAGCAAGGAGGGGTCAAATCTAGCCTGTGTGCGAGTACCAGCTGCAAGAAGGCTGGGAGGAGACAAGAGAGAACAGGACCTGGAGTGTCATTTGCTATTATCTTGATAAAATGGCAGGCCCTCATCCTCAGCCTGCCACAATTAGGGTGATAAATGCCTATTTCTTGGAGGCTTGTTTGAAAGTCAATTATGTAGATCATTCTGAGAATACAGACAGATGGCCTTCTTCTGCACATGAGACAATCAGGTTGAACTTTGACGCAAGCCCAGAAAACACTGTCATTTCTGAGCCTCAGAGAAGGCCTCTGTCTCAGGGCTCGCCAAAGGCCAATATAGATTATCCCATTTGCCCCTTTCCATTGACACGGCCCAAATGCCTTTTTGTCCATAGCCTCCCGGCTCCACTGTGCCTCCCCAACCCCATGGAAGTTTTTCTGTATTTCATCTAGAAGTGAAATATTGATCGTGCAGCCCATTGGGGAGGTTTTGATGAACACGGAAGGCTGCCACGTAAGCATCTTTTTCTTTGTTTTCGGCTAATTCCTTTTTTATTATTCACTTGCTGCAGTAAATCTTACTTTTATTGTCCAACTACTGAAGAAAGAAAAATGGATTGATTTGAGTGGCTAAATAATTCAGCCTGCAGTTTGAGGAGGGGAGAGGATTGGGGGCAAGTGGGCAGGAACTCGGGGGTTTTGAAGAAGGCTTGGTAAGTTCTGCCCTCCACCTTTCTAGCCCTTTCCCCACTCCAAATACTGTGAAGAAAAAGGAAACAAATGTTTTTCAGTGACTTGGAGGTGGGAAGGGGGCATAGATGCAGACAACTTAATGGTACTTTAATATGACAAAGGGACTCAGAAATTATTGTTATGACAAGACTGAGTTTGGAATCTCTGGCTGAGTTGGGAATCAAGGCAAAAAGAAGGAAGACATGCGTGGAAAGAAAGGCACTCACAGGCTCACCAGATCTTAGAGTACTAAGGGTCCTCTCTGGTCAACATGGATCTGAATGAGATAGTAGTCTCCCTCCCACAGCATCGAAACAAGATATCCAATCTCTGCTTGAAGACCTCCAGTGAGGAAGAACTCATTCTGCCCTAACAGAGTTCATTCTACCTTTTAGAGAGCTCTAATCAGAGGTGTGATGGTAAATGTTTAACAACTGGTTTTTGAGGTAGGGGGGAGGAAATGGCCACACAACATACTTTCAAGCTTAATCTGCATTACTGACATTTTCTCTATTACCTTCGTAAGTCTAGACACCAAACAAAATAATTTAAGCTCTTATTTGTAGCATTTCCCTGTTTTCAGGGTGTAAATGTTTATAGAAAAAATTTAACAATTGGCTCTTAACAGCTGGTTCATTTTGATTCCACCATACCAGAGTTAGGAAATATTTCCTGGCATCAAACTTAAGTGTGCCTTGTTGCAATTTTCAACCATTAGTCCTTGTTCTCTGAAGCCAATCAAAACAACAAAATTAATCCCTCTTTCATTTGAAAGCCCTTCAAATACCTAGAGAAAGCTATCAAACTGGAAGGGAGGGAAATAAATGGGAAATCAAAAGGAAAGGATTAAAGAATAAAAATCTGGAGCCAGCAGCAGGGTACGACAAGAAAAGAGCTGTAAGCGAAAGGAAACATGATGTACCATCATGAGGGTTAGGCAAATTCCCTCTCTACTACCACCTTCTTCTATTTGAACATAAGAGCAAAGAGAGGGAAAAGTATCAGAGGAAAGGATAGAGGGAAAGATATAATCATAACTCTGTATTTGAATGGGATAAACTCACCTATAAAATGGAAGAGAATGAATTACAAACCAGAATCTGACAATGTTATTTATATGACACAAACTTGAAAAATTCAACAAATAATGAGACAACACGCTAAAACTTATAGGATATTGCTATAGAAACTTCTGACAGGAAATTATATATCTCTAAACTCTTTTTATCAATGAAAGATAAAAAGTACAAATCATTGAACTGTGCATGCAATTAAAAAAACTTGAATCTAAATAACTGGAAAAACATTGATTGCTCATGGGTAGGATGAGCTAACATAATAAAAATGACAATCCTACCCAAATTAATTTACTTATTTAGTGCCATATCCATTGAACTACCAAAAATCTTTTTTTACTGAATTAGAAAAAACCATAACAAAGCTCATTTGGAAGAACAAAAGATCAAAGATATCCAGGGAAATCATGAAAAAAAAATGTGAAGGAAGGAGGCCTTGCAGTCCCAGATCTCAAACTATACTATAAAGCAGTGATCATCAAAACAATTTGGTACTGCCTAGGAGACAGAAAGGAGGATGAGTGGAATAGACTTGGGGCAAGTGACCTTTCTATGACAAACCCAAAGACCCCAGCTTTTGGGACCAAAATCCACTATTTGATAAAAACTGCTGGGAAAATTGGAAGACAGAATGGGAGAGATTAGGTTTGGATCAACATCTCACACCCTACACCAAGATAAACTCAGAATGGATGAATGACTTGAATATAAAGAAGGAAACTATAAGCAAATTAGGTGAACACAGAATAGTATGCATGTCAGATCTTTGGGAAAGGAAAGACATTAAAACCAAGCAAGAGCTAGGAAAAAATCACAAAATGTAAAATCAATCATTTTGATTACATCAAATTAAAAAGTTTCTGTACAAACAAAAACAATGCAACCAAAATTAGAAGGGAAGCAACAAATTGGGAAACAATCTTCATAACAAAAACCTCTGACAAAGGTCTAATTACTCAAATTTATAAAGAGATAAACCAATTGTACAAAAAAAATCAAGCCATTCTCCAATTGATAAATGGGCAAGGGACACGAATAGGCAATTTTCAGTTAAGTAAATCAGAACTATTAATAAGCACATGAAAAAGTGTTCTAAATCTCTTATAATCAGAGAAATGCAAATCAAAACAACTCTGACAAAACAAAACACCTAGCAGATTGGCTAACATGACAGCAAAAGAAAGTAATGAATGCTGGAAGGGATGTGGCAAAGTTGGGACATTAATGCATTGCTGGTGGAGTTGTGAATTGATCCAACCATTTTGGAAGGCAATTTGGAACTATGCCCAATATGGTGCTAAAAGACTGTCTGCCCTTTGATCCAGCCATAGCACTGCTGGGTTTGTACCCCAAAGAGATAATAAGGAAAAAGACTTATACACAAATATTCATAACTGTGCTCTTTGTAGTGACAAAAAATTGGAAAATGAGGGGATGCCCTTCAATTGGGGAATGGCTGAATATATTGTGGTATATGTTGGTGATGGAATACTATTGTGCTCAAATGAATAATGAACTGGAGGAATTCCATGGGAACTGGAACAACCTCCAAGAATTGATGCAGAGTGAGAGGAGCAGAACCAGGAGAACATTGTACACAGAGAACGATATGCTATGGTACAATCGAATGTAATGGACTTCTCCATTAGTGGCGATGCAGTGATCCTGAACAACTTGGAGGGATCTACAAGAAAGAACACTATCCACATTCAGAGGGAAAACTGTGGGAGCAGAAACACAAAAGAAAAACAACTGTTTGATCACATGGATCGAGGGGATATAGTTTGGGATGTAGACTCTAAATGAACATCCTAATGCAAACAACAACATGTAAATAGGTTTTGATCAAGGACACATGTAATACCCAGTGAAATTGCACATCAGCTATGGAAAGGATTGGGGTAGGGGAGGGAGGGAAAAATATGATTCTTGTAACCAAGAAATGTTATAAATTGACTAAATAAATTAAATTTAAAAAATAAAATTAAATAAAATTAAAAAAAAACTTGAGCAACAACAAACCAAGAAACCCCAACCAAACAACAAAGTAGAAACTGTGAAAATTAAAGGAATGACTAAAATAGGGGGGAAATGCACCTTTCTATACAAAATCAGTAACATTAATATAAATCCAAGAACAAACATTATATGTCATAGAGAAAAGTTAGGCAAGTTTTTTCGTTAAGATCAGAGGCAGGGGCAGCTAGGTGGTTCAATAGATTGAGAGTCAAGCTTAGGGACAGTAGGTCTGGGTTCACATCTGAGCTCAGATTCTTCTTAGCTGTTTGACCCTGGGCAAGTCATTTAACCCCCATTGCCTAGCTCACTGCTCTTCTGCCTTGAAACCAATACATGGTATCAATTTTATTTTTTTAAACCCTTACTTTCCATCTTAGAATTAATACTGTGGACAGAGACAGAGACACAGACAGAGAGATCAGTAGAACAGATAAGGTACCTAATATAAAGAAGTAAACAAATGGATAACCCCCAAATCCTTATTCCTGGATGAAGGACTCACTCTTAGACAAAAATTGATGGGAAAATTGGACAACAGTTTGTAGAAATTAATCAACAATTCACATAATACACTAAGCTACATTCCCAATAGATATACAATCTATATATTTTTAATTATATCATAAACAAATTAGAGAAGCAGGGAAGAAATTGCCTTTCAAATCTACAGGTAGGGAAAGAATTTATGGCTAAGATTAAATGGATAATTTTGATTATATGCAATAAATTATATACAATTTAAAAGTTTTATACAAAGAAATATAATGTCAAAATACTGAAACTAGAGAAAAATCTTTGCACTGAAATTCTCTGAAAGAGGCATATAAGAAATTGATTCAAAATTTTAAGGCCAAGAATCATTCCCCAAAAGACAAATGATCAAAGATATAAACACATTTTTCTAATAATAATCTAAGCTATTAACAAACCATATAAAAATATAAAAATGCTCTAAAACACTCCTAATTGGACAAATGCAAAATAAAGCAAATTTGTGGTTCTACTTCATACCTATCAGACTGACAAAGATGACAAAAGAGGAAAATGTCAAATGGAGGAACTGAGAGAAAACTGGCACATAATGCACTTTTGGTGGAGCTAAGAGATGATCCAAACCATTCTGAAAAGCAATTTGGAACTAGGGTCCAAAAGTCACTAAAATACCCTTTAATCCCACACTACCACTTCTGCTCTAATACTGCAAAGAAGTCAAAGAAAGGGAAAACGACTATACAAGAATGTTTTAACAGCTCTTCACCTTAGCCTCCAATTAGAAACTAAAGGGAAGCTCCAAAAGTTTGGGAAAGACCAAACAAATTATGATATATAAACATAATAGAATGTTCATGTGCCATAGGAAATAATTAAATGAACAGTTTCAGAGGAAATGTTGGGTTCTTTTGTGAATGGATGCAAAGCCAAGTGAGCATAACTAGGAGAATAATTTCCATTATGACAACATTTTAGAGAAAACTTTGAAAGACTTTTGAACTGTGATCAAAGCAATGATTAAAAAAAAGAGGTCCAAAATGGTAGACAAAAGAATAAATATTTATCTCTCTTAAATGAACTTAGAATTCAGAGAGACAAACTTTTTGGATATGGCCAACAAGGGAATTTTATTTTGCTGTGTTAGGTAACTACGTATGGGGGTGGGGGGCTTTATTTTTTGCTTCTTTGGGGTTTGAGTTTTTTGTTGTTATGTCTTTTGCACATTGGTAGAAGGGAGAGAGGCAGTGTGGAAGGGACGTATGAAGAAATAAATAATTTTAAAAGAATAGAAACTAAGGTCCCTGAAGTCAAAGATTCGGAATTTTTGTCTTTGTATCCCCAGCACCTAGCACAACGTCCAATGCTTAAGAAATGATTGTTCACTGATCATTTCCTGCTCAAGTCTTTTCTGCCCTAGATGAAATATTCTCCATTCCTTCGAATAATCGTCATTTATTTTGATCTTGAGACACTCCGTCATTTTGACTGTCCTCTTTTAGATACCCCCCATGCCATTTCGAAAACGTTAGATACCCCCCATGCCCATGCCATTTCGAAAACGTTAAGCATCAAGAATTGAGAGACATTATGGCATAATGGACAGAGAAGAAGTTATATTGGGAGTCAGGAAGACCTGAGTTCAAACCCTGCCTCAGACATTTTCTGGCTGGGTGGCCCTGAGCAAGATACTCATGCTCTCGATGCTTCAGTTTCCTCAGCCACAAAGGGATAGAAGTGGCTTTAAGGTCCTTCTAACTCTAAATCTATGATACTATGTGATAGCAGAATAATACATGGTACTTCAAATGCAATAGAAATGAATAATCTCCATTATTGAATGTTCCAGTGAATCTGAAAGTGATTAGTAGCCACAACGCATTACACAAATAGAAGTATCATCAAGCTTCTTCTTTGGGATACTCTGATGAACATGTGTCTTCATCAATGTGGCCAGTCCTTCCATTGGTTCAGGTTGTAACCTCTTCCTGCATCATGGTATTATGTAGTTCTTACCCACATCTTAACATATATTCTTCATAGGAGCCTGCCTTATCTGCTAGAAGCCTTTTTAAAATTCCATAGAGATCCATAGCATTGGTGGGCTGTTATCCCCCCATTTACCTAGTTGGCCAACCTCTTTTTCCTAGTTATAACTGTGATTTATTATCAATTATTGAACATTTACCTCTTCTCCTCCACTTCTACCTTAGGAAAAAAAAAGAAAAAAAAAACAATCCTAAAGTTATCCATGATCAAGTGAAACAAAATTCCTCATCAGCCATGACTAAAAATGTTTGTCTAATTCTGCATCTTTAGGGACTTTTTGATGCAATCTTTTTTATAGAAATTATAATTTGTGAATAATATGCTTCAGACTATATATACTTGAAAAAATATGCCCGTTACTCTTTGGGTCACATATAGCCATGACTCTTCTAGGACCACTGCATTCTATGATTTGAATCCATATTCTTAAATCTCTTGGAACAAAACTTATTTAAATATCAGATCCAAAATAAACTGTGGGGCATGAATGGAACAGAATGTGTTTGTGCCATAAGAAACAACTAGGAAAAATTCAAGAAACATTGGAAGATTGATATCAACTGGTAAAGTGAGAAGCAAACAAAACTAGGAGAATATGTGCAAGAAATATAAAAAGAACAATAAAGTTATATTGGAGATTTTATTATTTTAATGATCAATCTTTCACCCATAAAAGAAATAAGGAATTTCAACATGTTCTTTTTCTGGGGTCTAAGAGGATATTAATACTGAATTTCATATATAATATTCATCAATTTTACCTCTTTTGCTGTTATTGTTACAGAGCAAGAATCAGCTGGGATATATCTGGAAATGTGTATGATATGAAAGCAAAACATATCAATAAGGTTTTTGAACATTTTCAAATTTTAAAGCAGAGCTGGAAGGTTCCTATGGTGAACAAGGGTTAAAGAGGATTGAACAAGAGTGAGATGGACAATTTTGTTTACATAAAATTTTAAAATCTCTTGCACAAGCAAAACAAATATAGCATAACTTAGTAATGTAGAAGTTAGGTGGGGGGAAATCTTTGCCACAAGTTTCTCTGATAAGGATCTAAGTTCCAAGATATATAAAGAACCTATTCAAATTCTGAGAATAAAAGCTATTCCTCATTATATCAAATTAGGCAAAGGGTATTGTAAAGGATAATTTTAGCATTGTGACCTAAACTATATTATTTATTGGTCACCATGGGATATCCCAAATAAAAAAAAATACCCAAGTCAGCTTGAAATTAATGGTGATTTAATTAATATAGTGGAAAGAAATTAAGAAGGGAGAAGAAAAGGGTGTGGGATTTCTCCCGCCTGGCTTGTGCCAGGGGGGATGATTAGAGGCTCTAGGAAGATAAAGTTTTGGAGAGTAAAGGAGGAAGCAATCAGCCTGAACTCCAAGAGGGCTCAGCCAAAATACCTGAACCTGAATTAGCTCAAGGGCAAACTCACCACCAAAACCCAGACAAATAGCTGCCACCATGCCAAGATGTTGGAACGCTTAGCACACTGCCAGCCAGAGCCACCTCACCGGGAAAAAAGACCGATGAGAGGAAGCCTCGAGAAAAAACCTAGACAATTCTACCTCACTTTCCTGTGTCTCCTCTGCACCAATGGTAGCCTAAATTTGACTTAGGACAGCCCAGAGGTCTGTCAGCTGTTTCTGATTTGTCAATTTCTCTATCAAAGGCCACCCTCTTAAAACTCAATCCTCCAGCATGGCTACAGACATTCCTGATTTTGTTAGACAAAGTAGGGTGGAGTAATGCAAAGTAGGGTAGAGTAATACAAAGTTTCCCAAGACATCCCAGATTTTATTAGAATAAGCATCTTCATTGTTACAAATCAGGAGATAGCTAAATCCAGTCTTCACATTTTGAACATGCAGTTTTTTTAAAGAAGAAATTCAAAGTATAGACAATGATATAAAAAATCTCTGATAATTAGAAAAATACAAGTTAAAGCAATTCTGAGGTTCAATCTTATAGTCACCAAATTAATGGAGTTTAAAAAAGGAAAGGATAAATATTAGAGAGGTAAAGAGAAAAAAATAACATTAATGCCCTTTTTTGTGGAGCTAAGAATTATTCTTGATTTTTTTGGAAAACTATTTGGAACTAAGCCCAAAAAATTGCCAAACAGTGTATTTCCTTTGATTTGGTAATATCATCACTAGGTCTGTACTTCAAAGAGATCGAAGAAAGATGAAACAGGACCATATATACAAAAATAATGACACTAGCTCTTTCTGTGTTGACAGAGGTAGAAACTAATGGGATGCCCATCAACTGAGGAATAGCTGAACAAATTATAGTATATAAATGTAGTGAATCAATTTTCTATTATAAGAAATTGAAGATTCTTTCAAAAACCTGGGAACACTTGAGTGAAATGACATAGAATCACAAAAACAATATATACAATGATAATAATAATTATAATTATAATACTGTCAGAGCAAAACTTTGAAAGGTTTAAGAATCTTGGTCAATGTAACATTGAACTATGATTTCAGGGATCTATGGTGAAGTGAACTACCTAACCCTTGCTACAAGCATGTGTTGTCAAGCAAAACATATTCCCACATTGGCCATGTCTACATAGAGAGACCTCTGCCCATACATAGACAAAGAGATATAAAATTTTATACCCCAAGATAACCATCTCTCACTCAGGAAGAGAACAAAGAAGAAAGGATATAGGAAGAGGGGGAGAAGGTGGAAAGAAAAGGAAGGAGAAAAACAGAGAGAGGAAAGAAGGAAGGAAGGAAAGAATGAAGGAACTTGGGAGGGAAGTAAAGATGGAAGGAGAGAAGGAATAAACAAATGAAGGAAGAAAAAGGAAAGAATGTGGAAGGGAAGGAAGGATAGAAGGAATGAAAGATGGAAAAAGGCAAGGATGGAAGGAAGGACAGAAAGAAAGAAGGAACAAATGAAAGAATTAATGAATGAAATAACAAAGACTTATGGGAGGGAAATAAAGAAGGACAGAAGGATAAAATGAAAGAACAAACAAAGGAACAAAGTATGAAAAGTAAGTAGGAAGGAATGTGGGAGGGAAGTAAATATCGAAGAAATAAAGGACAGAAACAAGGATGGAAAAGAGGAAGGAATGTGGGAGGGAGGGAAAGAAGGAAGGAAAGAAGGAAAGAAAAAGGTAGAAAGGGAAGGAGAGAGGGGAGGGAGGAAGAAAGGGAGGAAGGGAGGGAGAAAGGGAGAAAGGGAGAAAGGAAGAAAGAGAGAAAGAAAGGGAGAAAGAAAGGGAGGGAGAAAGGGAGAAAGGGAGAAAGGGAGAAAGAGAGAAAGAGAGAAAGAGAGAAAGAGAGAAAGAGAGAAAGAGAGAGAGAGAGAGAGAGAGAGAGAGAGAGAGAGAGAGAGAGAGAGAGAAAGAGAGAAAGAGAGAAAGAGAGAAAGAGAGAAAGAGAGAAAGAGAGAAAGAGAGAAAGAGAGAAAGAGAGAAAGAGAGAAAGAGAGAAAGAGAGAAAGAGAGAAAGAGAGAAAGAGAGAAAGAGAGAAAGAGAGAAAGAGAGAAAGAAAGAAAGAAAGAAAGAAAGAAAGAAAGAAAGAAAGAAAGAAAGAAAGAAAGAAAGAAAGAAAGAAAGAAAGAAGACCCCTGCTACCACTTTAGTAGTGTACATTTGGTGAAGTAGAAGGAGCACAGGCTTGGAGTCAGGAGACCCAATTTCCATGTATGACCATGGGTGAGTCATTTCTCAAATCTCTGAGCTTCATTTCTCTGATCTTCCAAACAGCAATTTTAATGTTTGTATCATGTTCCTCACAAAACTATTAACCTCAAATCACCAAAGAAATGGCTAGCAATAGTGGTTGCTTGAATTCATTGTAGAAATAGCCATTAGAGTAGCATAAGCAGTCACAGAGAATTCGTTGTCAGGGTAATGGTTGTTAGAGTAGTGGTTGATGTAGTAGTTGTAATGGAATTAGAGTTCAAAATTATAATCGAAGTGGTAGAAATGGTTATGGTGGTTGTAATAGCAAAAGTAGTAGTGGCCAGAGTCGTCATGGTCTGTACTGGTGGTGGTTGTGTTGGTGTTTTTTCCATAGTGGTGGTCTTTGTGACTATGACCCTAATGGTAATTGGTTGTGTTAGAAGAAAAAGAAGGGGAAAAAGAAAAAAAAACAAAGGAGAAGAGTAGAGAGGTAAGAAAGCCAGATTACCATGGAAATTATAATAATACTATGGGAAAAGATAATATGAAATACAAAATATAAAATTACAGGAAATGATAGTAATAATAATAACCACTATGGTGGGGAGAGGCAACTAACTAACAACTAGATGATGACTAGAAAAAAATGTCCTAGAAAAAGAGAGATGAACTTTTCTAGACACTTCCTATGAAGTCTTGAAGAATCTGGTACCTTCAGTCCTCAGAACTGGCCTCCCATACTCCCTCAGGGCCCCAAATACAGATCCTTGACCACCTCATTTCTTTCTCTTTGGATTAAGGAGCTCCAAGTTACTGAGGCCTTTTCCCACGTCCAGTGTTCACTAGGCCTAGCAAGCTTCCAAGCATCAAAAACCTCCAAATCCAAACCCTAAATGATCCCTAAATGGCAGAAGGAAGCTTCTCTATCAGAGATCTCTATCAGGGCTCTCCTCTACCTGACTAGAACCCAGAGCCTGGTTCAACTCCTGGGGTTGTCAGATCTAGGAAGAGGCATCTCCTCTGATCTCTTTACACCTCACCCATGCCTTCGCTAACTGAACCGATGGGGAGTCCTTGGACAAAGAACCAGGGGCTTCCACTCTTAAGCCCCCTCCTGAGAGAAGAGTGTGTTATAAATCAAAATCTAAATATATATGCACATGGAGCCTATACGTATAACTTACCTATGTGTTTGTTTAGACACACACAGTTTTATGATATATTCTAATTTGTATTAAATATTCTCATCTATGACTTCTTATTCATAAATATGTATGTAATTAAATTATCTTTATCCATTTGTATAATCATGTAAAATATTTTAGCCCAAACTTTTATTTGATTTCTTATAAGTAGGAAACCTTATGGTGACAAAATGACTATATGGATACATATGCACATATGTATGTTGTGTTTGTACATACATGCACAAATTATGATGTATGTGCACATATGTGAATATTCGGGGTATTACCATATGTATATATAAGTGCAAGTATTGTATATGTAAGCATGTATATTAATTGCCCATATGAGCACTTGTTCTTGTATTGTGTGTGCATGTACTTTGGATCTGAGTTGTATAGTGTATAAGCATATATGTATGAGCACAAGTCTACGTGAAGAAAGAAATCGGAAGGAAGGAAGGAAGGAAGGAAGGAAGGAAGGAAGGAAGGAAGGAAGGAAGGAAGGAAGGAAGGGAGGGAGGGAGGGAGGGAGGGAGGAAGGAAGGAAGGAAGGAAGGAAGGAAGGAAGGAAGGAAGGAAGGAAGGAAGGAAGGAAGGAAGGAAGGAAGGAAGGAAGGAAGGAAGGAAGGGAGGAAGGAAGGAAGGAAGGAAGGAAGGAAGGAAGGAAGGGAGGGAGGGAGGGAGGGAGGGAGGAAGGGAGGAAGGAAGGAAGGAAGGGAGGGAGGGAGGGAGGGAGGAAGGAAGGGAGGGAGGGAGGGAGGGAGGGAGGAAGGAAGGAAGGAAGGAAGGAAGGAAGGAAGGAAGGAAGGAAGGAAGGAAGGAAGGAAGGAAGGAAGGAAGGAAGGAAGGAAGGAAGGAAGGAAGGAAGGGAGGGAGGGAGGGAGGAAGGAAGGAATCAAAGGAAGAAGCAAAAGGTGAATGAAAGATAGCAAGGGGGAACATAGATGGAGAGGAAAGAAGTGACAGTGAAAAAGAGAAGGAAGGAATGATGGAAGAATGGATGGAATGAATAAAGAAGGAAGGAAGGATGGACAGACAGACACAAGTATACTATCATAATTTTTTTTACTTAGAAACAATTAAAGTCTGGACTTCAGTGGAACACATTTGGTCTGTAAACATACCATTTCAAAAGGAGAAACATATTGTTAATGACCACTTGAAAACCACTCAACCTCACTAATAATTAGAGATAAAAATTAAAACAACTTTGAAATAGCACCTCTCATCCATAAAATTGGCAAAAATCAGTTAAAGCAATGAAACTCAATACTGTTTAATGTCAGAGTTTTTCAAGCTGTTTAGCCTTACAAAAATGGGTGAATCTCTCCTTTTCTTTATCCTTTTGAATAGGGGTTATTCCCTGAGGGGAGGAGGGAGGAGAAATATTGGGAAATGCGGGTGATATTAAAACATATCATCAAAAAATTAAAGCCAGATGGCATCCTGAAATTTCTTGCTAAGCACAAGTTAATCAAGGGGTTGGGTGGGAGTTACTCTCTGAAGAAGAACTCAGTGGTGTTGGAAGTGCAGATAAACAGAGATGCTCCTTCGGCACTAGTAGAATCTCGCTTTCTGGAGGTGGTAACGCTGGGCTGTGCTCAGAAGAAAGTCAAAGATTCCAAGAGGGAGATGTGAAGAGACAAAGCATTCCAGGGTGGTTTCTGTGAATACTCAGAGGAAAGAGAGAGAGCAGCACAGCTGGAAAACAGCTGGAAGGTCCGAGGAGATGGAACTCATGACACCTGAGGCGAAGCAATGTGCAATAATCTTGGAAAGGGAGGTAACCTTTAGTTTAGTTAAAAGAGAAATCTCTTCTACAGAATAGGAGAGAAGTTGCGCTTTGTGCCAAATGTATGCCCAGAACAGGGCCCTTCTCAAAAGAAAGTTCCCAAGGATTTACGTTGTACTTAAACTCTTTGTTTTTTAATAACCCTTACCTTCCATCTTAGAATCAATACCATGACTTGGTTCCAAGGGAGAACAGTGGGGGTGAAGTGACTTGCCCAAGGTCACACAGCTGGGAAGTGTCTGAGGCCAGATTTTGAGAGAAACTACCACCTACTCAAAAATCATCTTCAACTCTGTGTCAGAGTATTAAAGGCTCTTTTATTTCATCCTTGTGAGAATGGGCACTCACAAACAGGCATTACAACCAGGAAGCAAGTAGAAGGAATGATAGTACATAGGCTCCCTTTTAGCCTAGTCCCTAATGCAAATCACCATTGGCCAGTTATCTAGTCTGGAGAGCCAGCTGATTGGAAAGTGCATTTCACAATGACTTGTTACCTCAATCATTCACACGAGTTTTAACCAATCCAAGTGAAAGCATTTTCACCTGTTAGCCTCTTAAAGGGCTCACTCGTCATATACTGCTGATGTGGCTATGGGGAAATGGAACTTAAGAAGGAACATGAAACAACTCCATTTTTTTACTCCATTATATAGACTTATGAGAGGAGTCCACCATCTTGTCAGGAACTGTTCCTCACAGATTTGAACCCATGACCATCCCTAGGCCTGGAGGTCTATCCACTGAACCACCTAGAAGTCCCTTATGTGAGTTCTTGATGCAAAAAGCATCGTAACCATCAATCAAAAACTAGATATCAAGTTTAGAGATATTGTTCTGGGTCATTCTGGGGAAATGGGGAGTCATAAAATCATAAATCTAGAGTGAAAAGGGGACTTCAAGGGCATTGAATATTATTTTACAAAAGAGTAAACTGAGATACAGAGATGTTAAGTGATTTGCACAAGATCACACAGTGAATGTTTGAGATAGAAGGTTAACCAATGTCTTCCTGATCCCAGTGCCTCTGAGCACAGTGCCTTGCCCACTCCATCACACTGTTTTTCCAACATGAAAGAACAATTTGTTGACAAGTCATTTTCCCAAAGGAGGGGGAAGAAAGAAAGAAAAATTAAATTGCAAAGGGAGGAGGGGGAAATGAAGAGAGAAGAATGGTCTTTGTGTTTATCATTTTAAACCCTTTCCTATTAATGGACTGCAATGCCACACCTAAGAAAAGAAAAAGAAGTCGCTTGGGAGATCGAATCAGAAAAAGGAGCCTCATCTCCTCTGCTCACATTATTTCCATCCACAGGTTCAGGAATAAGTAAGTTACTCCCTTCCCTAATGGGACCAAAGTGACTTGATAATTCTCTCAGTATACTGGTCTTGCCATTAAGGCTTGGGACATCGTTTCATCACAGGTGCCTTCTTTCTGGGTCACTACCCTTGGGGAAATTTGGGTGTGAATTCAGATAGGAAGAGTAATCCTTACTTCTGTCATATTCTCAGGTTTCTGAACTACCTCACAACAACCCTGAGGGTTAGGTGGGATTGGGGGCACTTGGGATTTCATCAGTGCAGGGACCCATTGGGTTAAGGAAACTCCTTCCCCAAATATAATTTAGCACCTTAAAGAGTTGCCTAGACACTGAAAGCTTTATTAGAAAAGTGGCAGTAATAATAATAGGTAGCACTTAAAGGTTTGCAAAGTGCTTCACAAGTGTTACCTCATTTAGTCCTTTTTTAAAAGCTCACTTTACAGATGAGAAACTGAGGCACAGTGAATTGCTCAGGATCACACATAGAACTTGAAGCTAATCCAGGTTGCCTCTAAGATACGTGGTTTCAATATAGAATAGGAAAAACATGCCCATTGTATAAGGGAGGAAAGTAAGGCTTAGGGAGGTAGAATAATTTATTTGGCATCCCACCACTAGTAAATGACACACATCATTTGAATTCAAGCCTTTCCTAGTTCCAATTCCAAACTACTTTCTGAGGCACCCACTACCTCTATAGCCAAAGGTCTTGTATACTTGACTTCACTGTATTCTCCCTGGGAGGGAAGCAATTCAAGTAGGATTGTGCCCATTTTTCCAGTGAAGAAAGGGAGACTCAATGAGCTGTCCAAGGTCACACAACTAGCCATTGAGGGGCAGAACATGGATCTGAGCCCAAGACTCATGATTTTTAAATGTGGCAGCCATTGGACAGCCCCACAGCTGCCTCTCCAATTTGAGTTACAGCAAGAAACTCGCACTAAGAGACCTTTCACCAGGGAATCACATTTCAGCTGGAGGCTAAAAAGAAGGAAATCAATAAAAAGCCAGCATAGTGACAACCTGCACAAAAGAGTTTACGTTTCTTAAACAGACAGCCCAGAATGGCTCATGAATACCAGATCAGGTGTTCATGTGAAGTGTCAAGACTCTCCGAGATTGTCTGTTAAGCATTCTTCTCCCCCATGGCCTTAGTCTCTTCGGAAAATGGTAGGGGCTGACCAATTAACAAGTCATCATTACTTAACCTTATTACTCAAGCCTGTGCTGGATTTTGACGGAAACAAGAAAAGGAAAAGGCATGCCCCTCCCCTTTTATATCTCTTGGTTAAGAGCAACAGCTGATATTGGAATATCCCAATGACTAGTGATGGGATAATCAGAAGGAAGAGAGCATTATGGGAAGGGGGAAGTTATGGTTAAGCTTCACACCAAAAGTGGAACAGGTGGGCCCAGAGGATGACTTAGTAGGGAACATGGATGCCATCTTTACCTGTCAAGTGGATAAAGGATCAGACTTGTTCTGCTTGGCCCCAGAGGACAGAAGGAAAGGCAGTGGGTGGCAGTTGTGGGCAGGTAGGTTTAGGTGGGATGTCAGGACCAATTTCTTGGCAAAGTAGTTTCCCAAAGTAGTATGAGATACCCCAAGAGAAAGTGGCTTTCCCTTCATTGGAGGTTTACAGACAACTGGACAACCAGAACCACCTGTCAGGAATGTTGTAGAAAGGAGATGCAAAAGATCACACCTCCACCCATTCCCTTACTGAAGAGAATGGTGAATTCATTAGCAAGTCAAACAATTGACTGGTAAAGGCTCCCTTCTGATTTGTCTATTTGGTCGATAAATAGCAGATTTTCTTCAAATGGAGTCCATCACCATTTACCAGCTCAGGAGCCACTAGTCTGAAGGGAGTAAAATAAGGAGGAGGAGGCAGAATCCTACTTGGGTTTGCCCTCTACTTACAATGTCTGAAACCATCCCTTTATTCAGAAGAAAATCGGCTTCTGCCTTGGTACCTCTGAGCCCCTTTCAAAAGCACATAGCAGAAATAATAATAACTGATATTTATATACATGGTCTTATTTGGTGCTCACAACAACCTGGTGAACTAGGTGTTACTATTATTCCCCTTGTACATAGACAATTTCATTGTATAGCAGATCGGATGTTAGACTAAGAGCCAAGAAGACTAGTCAACAAGACATCCTACCTCAGTCATTTCCTAGCTGTGTGACTTTGGGAAAATCACTTAATCTTTTTCAGACTTCATTTCTTCATCTGTAAAATGGGAATATTAATAACACCTTTCTCATAGGATTGGTGAGAGCATCAAATGAAATAATCTATGAAAAGTGCTTTGCACATCAAAAAGTCTTAAATGAACATCAGCTATCATTATTAAGATTATTGCAGAATGATATTAAAGATAACCAGCAACCGCTAGGCCTGTTTGTAAGCGGGTGCCCCCTCTACAATATCCCTGACAAGTGGTCACCCAGTCTCTACTCAAATCCACTGAGAGATGAGGAGATCACTAAGTTCTGAGGCAGTCCTCTCCATATTCAGACAACTCTCTTCGGAGTTTCTTCATTAATCAAGTCAAAAGTTGTCTCCTGGTCATTTCTACCAGTGGATTCTAGATAATGTGTTCATTAAGGTAAGAGTGGGGCCTAAACTTAGCTTTGGGCATAAAGGTAAGGCTAGGGACAGGGACAGATTAATGTATTGGCTGTATAACATTACCTCTTATAACATACATCAAAATAAATTCCTTTTACATTCATTTCCTAAATATAAAAGACGATATCTTTTTTTAAAGAGTAGAATGAAAGGGACTATCTTTACCATTATAGTTAAGGGATACTCACCCAAACAATGGATACGGGTAATCAGAAAAGATAAATTGGACAATTTCAAATACATAAAATCAAAAAGCTTTTATACAGATGAAATCAATGCAGCTAGAATGAGAAGAGAAATCATTGGGTAGGAAGGAAAAAAACTTTGTATTTGATATCTCTGATAAAAGTCATATCCGAGAAATATAGATAAGTGACACAAACCAAAAGTCATTTCACAAGAGACGCTTGGTCAAATGATGGATCCGTTTTCAAAAGATTCACAAACTATCAATAGCAACATGAAAAAAAGTGTTCCAAATCACAAATAAGAGAAGTGAAAATGGAACAACTTTTAGGTTTAACCTCACACTTCAAAGGTGAGAAGATGATAAAAGGTAGAAACAGTCAATAGTGGAGGGGCTGCTGGAAGACAAACACACTAAAACACACCATTAGGAAAGCTGTGAATTGGTTCAACTGCTCTGTAGAATATAGAATTATATGAGAAAAGTCACTAAACTGTTCATATTCTTTGACTTAGCAAACTGAGCATACAATTCAAAATGGTCAAAGACAGGAATAAAGGTCTCATTCCTACCATAATAATAATGCTGGTACTTTTGGGGTAGCAACATAAAAAAGACCCCAAAACAAAATGAATGTCCACCAATTGAAGAATGGCTAAAAAATTATGAAATATGAATGTATAGTAATAAAATAGCACCATTCTGCAAGAAGGAAACATGAAGAAGTCATAGAAGCTAAGGAAAATTTGTATGAACTGATATAGAGTAAAATAAGCAGAACCATAAGAGCAGTATACACAATAGTAGAGGCAGTGCCTAGGGCAGGTTTCAACTACAAGTTGTTGCAAGCAAATTTCTTTCTCTCCAGTGCTGCCTTTGTTAAAAGTCATCTCTCAGTGACCTGGAGGTCAAACACCACTGAGTAAATTCAGGTATAGGTAAGCCCTCAAAGAAAGGAAGTTAAAGAACCAATGAGACAGGAAACTGATTCCACAGGCACTGCCCCCTGGGCGGCCCAGGAAAATTAAGAAACTATGATTGGTTCCTAAGATGTGACATGTGAGAGTTAGTGGGAAGAGAAAACACCTTATAAGGGGAGACCCAGCAGGAAGCAAACATCTTTGGCATGCACATGGAGAAGATGAGGGGACCTTTGTTGGAGTTTTGCTACAGGCCAATCATGGTGGCCAATAGATATCTATTGATAGCTAAATATCTCTCTACCTCACTCCTATCTTTCCCTCTCTTTACTACTACTTCTACTACTGATTTAATAAAGTTATTCATCTACTACCAGCTCACAATTTTAGTTTTAACAAAGTCAGATAGGTAGATCCTGTGGTATTTAGGGTAAGGCTTCTTCTTTAATGTCATTTACACTAATAGATGTTTTCAGTTGCTGAGGTTTTAACCATTTGACAGGGCCAAGATCTTTGTTGACAAGAATTTTCTTTTCTGGGTCTTCAATAGCTAGATGTGCATGAAGCCCCTATAAGAGTAGTGACCAGGCTGCATTTCCACAGGCTGGGGGTACCAGGCTGGAAACACTGCTACTCTCAAGGTTCTTGGGTTCAAAGTGCTAGGCTGTCTCCACTGGGGTCTGAGGGGAGATAGCAGGTCAAGGTTGTGGTGGTGGTTTGACTGACCTTGCATATGTTGCCTCCCATCTCCCCCTCAAAGTACCTGGCTGCTTCAGCTTCGCCAGTTTGCCTGCCCAGTGGAAGAAAGTTGGTCAGTGAGTAGTAGGGATGATCCCTTCTCTATAGGAGTTGCTTCTAAGGATACTATAAGTGAAAGTAACTCTAAATAGATGATGAAACAATCAATTAAAAATGTTACTTTCAGATGTAATAACTGTGTTGGTTAGTTTTGCTTTAGAATATATTTATCTGACATAAAGAAGAATTCATTGGTAGAGGATAGGATAAAATTTAAAAATGAATCCAACATAAAGACAAAAGACAGCAATAAAAGCATCTTTAAAAAGTGATAATAGGTTATCTCTCCTATATCATTTAACCCTTAACCCACTTAAAATGCATCTAATAGATACAGCCATTCCTCCATCAATAAATCATCTCAGGATATAAACAGGCAATTATCAAGGGAAGAAACCAAGCTATATATAATCATATGAAAAAATCTCCAATTAATCAGATAAATGGAAATTAAAGCAACTCTTAGTTCTAAGAAAGACAAAGGGAGGGAGAAAGAGAGGAAGGAAGGAAGGAAGGAAGGAAGGAAGGAAGGAAGGAAGGAAGGAAGGAAGGAAGGAAGGAAGGAAGGAAGGAAGGAAGGAAGGAAGGAAGGAAGGAAGGAAGGAAGGAAGGAAGGAAGGAAGGAAGGAAGGAAGGAAGGAAGGAAAATGACAAATTCTAGATGAGCTATGGACAAACAAGTACATTACACTGCTAGGGGGGCTGTGAACTGGTCCAAACATCCTGAGAAGTAATTTGGAGCTATTCTCCAAAAGTTTTGAAACAGCACATACCCTTTGATTTAGTAGCTACCACTTCCAGGCATATACTACAAAAGAATCAAAGAAAGAGGAAAAAGATCTAAATGACAAAAATATTTATAGCAACTCTTTTCGTGTTGGCAAAGAACTGGAAGTTGAGGAGATACCCATCAGTAAGGGAATGGCTGAGCAAATTATGGCATATGAATATGATGGAATATTACTGCTCTGAAATCTATTATTCTGAAATAAAGAGACAGTTTCAGACAAGCCTGGAAAAACCCAGATGAACTGATGCAAAATGACGTGAGCAGAACCAGATGAAGAACTTATACTATAACGTCAATATGTAAAAACAACAATTTTAAAATTCCAGAGGAATGCTGAAGAAGAAGAATGTCCATCTCATGACTGAGAGATAATGGACTAATATGCAAAATACAAAATACAGCTTTGAATGTGGTCAGTATGTAAATTTGTTTGGCTTGAATATGCCAAACATAACGCTTTATATGATAAAAAAGTTCTTTATTTTCAGTGGGTTGGGGAAGGTGAGAGAAAAAACAAATGCTTAATAAATTAAAAAGTTATCTTAAAATGAACCTTTTACATTAATAATAGAGATTTCAAATGGACCGTTTAGCTTTGGTCAGGAAAAGGGGAGAGTATCCTCCCATCATACCATGTGCTCAGCCCTCTATGTCCAAGGCAATTAATGGGTTCCAAATACCCTACAAAGATAAACCATAGGATTGTTTCCCTAATCTCCTCCTTCCGATTTCATAGGATTTAGAGCTAGGAAAGGGGTAGGACTTGTTGGTCACTAAATTTCTTTGGAGCTTTTATTTTCTAGGATTCTATATAATCAAGGAAGATTATCTGATAGGATTACAGAATAACAGAGCTGTAAAGATACTTTGGGGCCATCTAGTACCCTCTCCTCACTACTCAAAGAAGGAAACCAAAGCCTAGATCACCTGGCTAATAAGTAGAGCAAGTAGTATTAAAAGTCAGGTCCTCTGCCCTTATACCTAATGACCTTTCCACTGCAACCCACCAGTCATGGATCTACTACAGAGCCATAAGGTTCTTCAAAGGACATCCATACATTATTTTACAAAAGTGGAAGAAAATTGAGCCTTAAGGAGATTTAAATGACTTGCCCAAGGTCACACAGGTTAAAAATGACAGATCTGGAATTCAAATTCATTTCTTCTGACTCCAGACTCAATACTCTTTCCATGATGCCACATCACCAACTCTTTGTCCTTAACTTTATCTTATTCTTATACCACAGTACCTGGACCAATGGCAACTGGAGTTAGCATCTCCTTGCCCTACCCTGGGCATTCCAGGGACAATAGACAGTCCCAAGGGGCCAGTTCATCATGACTCTTCCTCAGAGAAACCTGAGAGGTAAGGATGAGGGGGGCTGGGGTATCCCAGAATGAAAAGTTTACAGGAAAAGTCAAGGTTTTGATGAATGTCACACTTGAAAGCCAATTAAGTAGGCTGAGAGGAAGACACAATTTCCCATTGTCTAATTGACTTGCAGCACCTTCAAGGTAATAAATTTGTCACATTGAATTATTAATGAGAAACGAGTATTTGACTTGCCACCCTGAATAGAAAATAGTTCATTATAGGGAAGCATTGTTCCTTCCCAATAATGAGTCTGGCACTAGGGGAGTTAAGAAAAAAATGAAACAGAAAAAAAATATCCCATCTTTTCCTTCATCACTGTCTATCACATCCTAGGCACCTTCGCCACTCCCCAACCCCCTCCAGCCCATTTAACATCCTGTGAAATTTTCAACTGAATGGAGAGAAAGGTAGGGAGGAGGACTGGAAATTCTATTTCAAGCTGAATTTTGCATGAGTAAATCCTGAATTAGATACTAGATCCATTATTGGCATTCCCTGAAATATCCAAAGCAGCTGGATTCAATATTTAACCCTGATTTGGTATCCCAGAAAGGGAATCCATACAGCTAGATATGGCTCACCTTAAGAGACTCTCTGGCTCTTCTTCATGACAGAGAATCAGTGCCCACCTGAGGCAAGAGATGCCACGCTGGAAATCTGATCGCTTCTCTCTGCTGCTACTGGACCCCAGAAGAACTTGTTTGTTCAAACAACTCAACTGCCTGCACAGCCTTGAACACTGCTTTCCCCAACTTGGGCTTTCCTTCCCACCCTAAGGGGTTAGACTAGATGCTCTTCTAAGTCCCTTCCGGTTTGAACATGTTGCTGTCTAAGATCTCATCCAGGCTTGACATAAGGTCATAATGATAGTCATAATCATAACCAGCATTTAAATAGTGCTTGACAAAGTAGCATCTCATTGGACCCTAGAAATAACCCTGGGATGGAGGTTTTGTTATCCTCATTTTACAGATGAGGGAACTGAAGCACACAGAAGTTAAAGGAGTTGCTTTGGGCTACCTAGCTATTGCATCTGAGGCCAGAATTGAATTCTAGTCTTCCTAACTCCAGGCCCAGCACTCTATCCACTATACCACACTACCTATGACCCAAAACTTCCAACATGAAAGGGTCTCTCAAAGATTCAATCTCCTGCCTCCATGACTTTGTACAGGATATCCCTGAGGCCCGAAACTGGCTCACCTCTTCACTCCAAAGAAATCCTGTTCTTCTTTAAAGCTCTGCTTTGTATATCCTCTTTTCGGAAGGCTATATTTATCTTTCCAGTTGCCAGTGCCCTCTGCCCACAAATCATCTTGGATTCATTTGTATTTCATTTTTTCCCTAATACCTGCTGTTCCCCAGTAGAACAGGAGTTCCTTGATTTTTGTGCCCCATGAAAAGTTGCTAAACAGATGAACTACAACTTGTGGATGGTTATCGTGCCGTTAATAAGTTTTCTCCTCTCTGTATCAAACACACCAATCTCTATCCCAAGCGTGGAACTAGAAAGGACCTCTGGCAACATGGCTTCTGGTCCTCTGATCGTAGAGATGATGTAATGATCAAGGTCAAGCACGTGCCCTAGGCAGTGAGCACAAGTACTAGGATTTAAACTCGTGTCTTTTGATCCCAGAGCCAGCTCATTAGTCCATCCTAAGCCATTGGTGTCCCAAACTGAATATGATATTCCGATTCTGTATAGGGTAGATAAAAGAAGGTCTATATGTTTATACTGCACTATCTCTTCAAACAGCCAAAGACAGCATAATATTTCTTGGCTTTCCCATCACATTGCTGAATCAAACAGACCTTGCAGTCCAATGAAACCCCAAGATCTTTTTCATACAAGCTACTATATATCCATACTTCCCCTATCTTTATAATTGAAAAGTTAATTGAGATCACGTTTCAGTTTCTAAATATTTAAATGTATTAAACTACATGGTTTATTTAATGGGTTTGGGAAGTAGCAAGTGTCTTTTTTTGTCTTAAAATGTTTTTATTTAATTAATTAATTTAGAATATTTTCCCATGGTTACATGATTCATGTTCTTCCTTTCCCTTTCTCCCTCACTCTCTCCCCCATCCAATAGCCCACACACAATTCCATCACTGAACAAGACCTATTTCCATATTATTGATAATTGCACTAGGGTGATCGCTTAGAGTCTACATACCCAATCATATCACCATTGACCCATGTGATTAAGCCATTGTTTTTCTTCTGTGTTTATGCTCCCACAGTTCTATCTCTGGGTATGGATAACATTCTTTCTCATAAGTCCCTCAGAATTGTCTTGGATCATTGTGTTGCTACCAGTAGAGAAGTCCATTACATTTGATTGTACCACAGTGTATCCGTCTCTGTGTACAATGTTCTCCTGGTTCTGTTCCTTTCACTCTGCATCAATTCCTGGAGGTCGTTCCAGTTCACATGGAATTCCTCCACTTTATTATTCCTTTGAGCATGATAGTATTCCATCACTAGCATATACCACAATTTGTTCAGCCATTCCCCAATTGAAGGGCATCCCCTCATTTTCCAATTTTTGGCCACCACAAAGAGTGCAGCTATGAATATTCTTGTACAAGTCTTTTTCCCTATTATCTCTTTGGGGTACAAACCCAGCAGTGCTAGGGCTGGATCAAAGGGCAGGCAGTCTTTTAGCCCCATTTGAGCATAGTTCTAAATTGCCATCCAGAATGGTTGGATCAGTTCACAACTCCACCAGCAATGAATTAATGTCCCTACTTTGCCACATCCCCTCCAACATTTATTACTTTCCTTTGCTGTCATGTTAACCAATCTGCTCGGTATGAGGTGATACCTCAAAGTTGTTTTGATTTGCATTTTGTTAATTATAAGAGATTTAAAACACTTTTTCATGTAGTTATTGATAGTTTTTATTTCCTTATCTGCAAATTGTCTATTCATGTCCCTTGCCCATTTATCATTGGGGGAATGGCTTGATTTTTTGTACAATTGGTTTAGTTCTTTATAAATTTGAGTAATTAGACCTTTGTCAGAGGTTTTTGTTGTAAAGATTTTTTCCCAAATTTGTTTAATTCCTTCTAATTTTGGTTGCATTGGTTTTGTTTGTACAAAAACCTTTTAATTTAATGTAATCAAAATTATTATTTTTACATTTTATATTTCTTTCTAATTCTTATTTGTTCTTAAAATCTTTCCTTTCCCAAATATCTGACAAGTATGATATTCTGTATTCACCTAATTTACTTATAGTTTCCTTCTTTATATTCAAGTGATTCACCCATACTCAATTTATCTTCGTGTAGGGTGTAATATGTTGATATAAACCTAATCTCTGTCATACTGTTTTGTCATATAGTGGATTTTTGTCCCAAAAGCTCAGGTCTTTGCGTTTAGCAAACATTAACTTGCTCAGGTCATTTACCCCAAGCCTATTCCATTGATCCTCCCTCCTGACTCTTAGCCAGTACCATATTGTTTTGATGACCATTGCTTTATAGTACAGTTTGAGATCTGGTACTGGTAAGTCACCTTCCTTCACATTTTTTTCATTATTACCCTTGCTATTCTTGATCTTTTGTTCTTCCAAATGAACTTTGTTATAGTTTTTTTTCTAATTCAGTACAAAAGTTTCTTGGTAGTTTGATAGGTATAGCACTAAATAAATAAGTTAATTTGGGTAGGATTGTCATTTTTATTATATTAATATTTATTATATTAGTTCATCCAACCCATGAGAAATCATTGTTTTTCCAATTGTTTAGACCTAGTATTAATTGTATGGAAAGTGTTTTGTAGTTGTGTTCATATAGTTCCTGTGTTTGTCTCGGCAGATAGATTCCTAAGTATTTTATAATGTCTAGGGTGATTTTAAATGGAATTTTTCTTTCTGATTCTTGCTGCTGGTATTTGTTGGAAATATATAGAAATGCTGATGATTTAGGTGGGTTTAATTTTGTATCCTGCAACTTTGCTAAAGTTGTTGATTATTTCCATCAGCTTTTTGGTTGATTCTCTAGGATTCTTTAAGTAGATCATCATATCATCTGCCAAGAATTATAGCTTGGTCTCCTCATTGCCTATTTTAATACCTTCAAATTCTTTTTCTTCTCTAATTGCTACTGCTAGTGTTTCTAGTACAATGTTAAATAATAGCGGTGATAATGGGCATCCTTGTTTCACTCCTGATCTTATTGGGAAGGCTTCTAGTTTATCCCCATTGCAGATGATGTTTGTTGATGGTTTTAGATATATACTGTTTATTATTTTTAGGAAAGGACTTTCTATTCCTATGATTTCTGGGGTTTTCAATAGGAATGGGTGTTGTATTTTGTCAAAGACTTTTTCTGCATCTATTGAGATAATCATGTGATTTTTGTTGGTCTGCTTGTTAATATGGTCAATTATGTGAATGGTTTTCCTAATAATGAAACATCCTTGCATTCCTGGTATAAACCCCACCTGATCATAGCGAATAATCCTCATGATCACTTGCTGGGTTTTTTTTTTGCTAGTATTCTATTTAAAATTTTTTCCTCTATGTTCATTAAGGAGATTGGTCTGTAGTTTTCTTTCTCTGTTTTTGTACTGCCTGGTTTTGGAATCAGTATGATATTTGTATCATGAAATGAATTTGGTAGAACTCCTTCTTTGCTTATTCTATCAAATAGTTTGTATAATATCTTTACATGTGAGCAATGAACGCAAGAATCTTTCTCTCCAATCTTTATAGATGTTGGAGTAGTTAACAATATTTGGAATGGCCCTTCCCAGGAAGGCTGAGTTGCTCCAGTATGCTGGAAATTCTTAATATACACCTTGTCTCCTGGGTTCAGGTCATGAAGAGAAAAGTATAGTGGTCCGGCTTGTACTGCAGCTCCGGATTCATGGAGTTCACACAGTTTGTGCTGTAATTCCTGTGTATAAGAAGCAATAGTAGTATCTCCCCCTAATAGTGATATAAATGCAGGGGAGACAGGTTTAACCTGTATAGGTGAATGTCCAAAAAGCATCTCAACTGGTGAGATGTGCAGATCTCCTCTAGGCCTGCTTCTAAGATAAAATAGGGCAAGAGGGAGAGTTTCAGGCCATTTAAAATGTGTCTCAGTGCATAATTTGCCCATCATAGTTTTAAGTTCTTTTTTCATTCTTTCAACTTGGCCTGAGCTCTGGGGATGATATGGAAAACTGAATTTGGGAGTTATCCCCAAACAAGAATATATCCGATTTAGGACAGAATCAGTAAAATGACTTCCTCTATCTTTTTATTTTTTTAACAGACAAGATGGGTGAATTGCATTCATATTTACAAGGGATTATTATTCCCTGGTCAATTAATGAGTTTATTAATGGAGTAATACCCTCAATTGCGTCTTTTGAGAGGGGATACTGTGAAATGGAAGAAGGTGGGCTGGATTTAGTTTTTATCTGCACAGGAACAGCCGACTTAAGTAAGCCTGCATCAGAAGAAGATATGGCCCAAAGAGACTCCGGTATATCTGCAGGTATTACAAAGATGGGATGCTCTTTCCCCCTCCTGACTCTCTGAGAGAAGTACAGGGAGTAATTTTAAAGATTCCTCAGGTACTTCTAATGATAAGGAATCATCTGGGGAGCAAGTTATTGTGGCTCTGAGTTTGCATAGAAGGTCCCTCCCCAGCAAATTTAAAGAGGAGTCAGGCATCAAAAGGAAAGAATGTTGTATTTCTAGGCATCCCACAGACACCATTCTAGGGGAAAGCGTTTTAACTCTTTGGGGGTATTCCTGACACTCCCATTACATTTTCTAAGCCAACAGAACAACAATGTAAATCAGGTGTACTCTTTAATACAGACCTGGAAGCTCCAGTGTCTAAAAGGCAGTCATAATAGGTGTTACCCACCTTTAAGGCATGGGGTTCATTACTATAGGAGGGCAGTGGGTAGGGACAATGGGTAGGTAGTAGGACATCAGTGTCCGGAAGAGGGGAAAAGAAAAGACCTAAGAGATGTGGTTACCTGATGGATAGAAAGTTGATATTGAAGTCAAGAGGACTTGGGCTTCAGTCTTGGCTCAGACAAATACTAGGTGCTTGCAATTCATAAACAAGTCACCTTAGTGTTCCAGGTAACCCTTGGAGAGTACAAATAGTATAGTGATAGGGGATCAGGATTGATGGGGAATTTCTTCACGAGAATTCTTTAAATTAATGAAATCATTGGTCTAATAAAAAGAAAGCATGGGGGCAACTAGGTGGCTCAGTGGATAGAACACTAGGCCTGGAAATGAGAAGTCCTGAATTCAAAGCTGATCTCAGACACTTCCTAGCAAGTCATTTAACTCCAACTGCCTAGCCCTTATCATTCTTCTGCCTCGGAACTTATTGTTTTAGTTTTTAGTATCTTTTGAAAGAAGAAGAAAACAGGCATGGCACTGGCCCCAAGTGAGGCTAGAAGTTAGGCTCTGATTCGCAGACCAATGTTCTTTTGACTTGACATCATCTCCCTTTGTGGTGAAGAAGGGGGCAAAGGGAAGACAAAAAAAAACAAAGAAATCCAAACCCATGAAAATGGTTACCACAAGTTTTCGTCATTCTTCACCCTCTGACAGGCCATAGTCCTAGGCCAATTCTATGGCTTCCTGCTGACCATAGCCACCTCTGGGAACCATCCCCCATAGGTCCCTGTCAAATTGGTGGACACATAGGCAGGAAAAGCCCTCTAAGCAACACTCTCATCATCTGAGCCTGACAGTTCTTGAGGCTACCTGGAAGGCCTCCATCTGTTAGGAATGTTGTGTCCTAGGAAGAACCCAAATGACTTTGGTTCCTGGAAAGGCAGTCTCAAAATAACAGCACAGCATTAGGTCCTGGGATTTGAGGCCAGCCTCAGAGCAGCCCCTGGAAGGGCCCTGTGGAGAACAGTCTGAGGGATTGGGTAGAAATGTCAGCCCCATTGTTCCAGGCATTATCACTTTGGCACCAAAACAGAAAACAATAATATTTAAACCTTTTCAAAAAGTATGTCTCCCCAGCTTGTTATTTGCTGAGTGGTCTACATTTCCTGGTTTCCCCTTCAGGGCCATGATCTCAGCTCAGACTCCCCTACCTGTGCTAATTCTGAATCAGCCTTCACAGGCAAAATATGGCCTGACAAATACTGAAACATTGGAAGTAAATGTCAAAGGGAAATTGGATGGGACATCACTGTATCCTCTTGTCCTCCCAGTGGATCCACGATCTGGGAATTACTACATGTGTTCTAGAAGACACATGTCACCTGCCCTTTCATAGAACTACAGGATGACCGCTCTAGAAGAAACCTTAGAACAGAGAATTTCAAAGCTGGAAGGAACCATAGAACAAAGAATATCAATGATAGAAAAGACATTAGAACAATGAATGTCAGCATTAGATGGAACCTTAGAAAAGAGAATGTCAGAACTGGGAGGGACCTTAGAACACAGAATGTCAAAGGTAGAAGGGACACTAAAATATAGAATGATGGCATTAGATGGGACCTTGGAACAGAGAACAGCAGAGTTTGGAGGATCTTTAGAACACAGAATGTCAGAACTGGTAGGAGAGGAAAGGGGACTCTGAAGGCTCAACAGGAGTATCCTAGGGCCATGGAGATAATGGGACAGGTCACTGAAAGAGAAAAGAGTGCTCTTCTCTAGGCACTTGGGAGAACATCTGCAGGCTTTGGCTCTGGGGAATGGAAATGAATGGTTTATGGGTACCCCCAATTCACAAGGCAGTTCTGAATGTGGGAGTATAAACACAGAAGAAAAACAACTGCATGATCACATGGGTTGGTGAGGATATGGCTGGGGATATAGACTTTAAATGGTCACCCTAGTGCAAACATCAATAATATGGAAATAGGTTTTGATCAAGGTCAAATGTAAAACCAAGTGGAATTGTAGGTGTAACAGTTAAAAGAGTGGTTGCCTTAAACTGTGACTGCGAAAATGTGGTTTCAAGACAGTGTCTTGAGTTAAATCAAAAATAAAGTGGTCGCCATGGGAAAATTCCCAAATATTAAATACCCAAGTCAGCTGGGTTTTATGGAGATTTTAATTAATACAAGTAAAGGAATTAAGGAAAGGGAAAGAAACAGAGTAAGAGGGAATAGTAGGGAAAAGCCTAGGCCAGCCTAGGCTTTAAGCCTTAAGAGAGACCAGTCAGTCTTTAATCACTCACCACAAGATCCTTCCAAGCAAAACTCTAGTGTTCAGAGAGACCCTCCAGTTTAGCTCAAGAAGCTCCACTTCAGCTTCCAAGGCTGCATTTCCCCTTCAGAGGCCATCTGGCCTCCTTTTAAAGAGAATTTTCTCCTATGTCACCTCCCCTAAATTTTCACATCTACCAATCACAGTAGACGTTTTCCAAAGGACTGACCATTCTTAATTCACACCTGAGTAGACTAAAACTTCACACCTCTTTTGTTAAGCTTGTCCCTTGCAAGCTCACAAGTTGCCTGACCTTCATAGGTACTTAGCACCTTTTTGTATTAGATCTAAAAATAGACCCAGCTTAAGGTTTTTTTAGCTAAAAAATGCATTTCAACCACCCCAAAGATCAAATCTGCCATATCTCAAAGTTCACTCTGGATCCTCTGGTATAGCATGTGATCTCTGCAGACATCTTCACGGCACCTTCTAGATTCTAGGAGGTAGTCTCTTGTTCTAAATTTGGCTCAAATTCAAGTCAAAGTTCACAAAAATAACATATTCCCCCATGAGGAAAATAATAATACATTCCCCCCCAAACCAAGGACTATACAGGAATTCATGTAGGTATTACACAGGAATACATAGTAGTCATAAGGCATATGAATCAAGTATTAAAAACATCAAGGAATCAAAGAAATTAAAATTAAAAATATAACTTCTGAGTCAGTTAAAAATATAAAAAGAAAATGAAGAAAAAAATTCTGGGAAGAAGGAAAAAAAGAAAAAAAAGGAAAAAATATCACAACTCACAATAGGTTCTTATAGTGATCAATATCCTATAAGCATCCAACAACTATTAGTCACTAACCCAAGTTAGCAGTCTGGACTACAGTAAGTTGTCACATCATGAGATTGAAAGAATCCACAGATTGCATCTTGCATTTAATTGACAATACCCAGGAATGTTATAGCCAAGTTCAAGGACTACCAGACCAAGAAAAACATGCTACAAGCTGCTAAAAAGAAATAATTCAGATATCATGGAGGCACAGCTAGGATAACACAGAGCCTGGCTACTTCTACACTGAAGGACAAGAAGGCTTAGAATATGATATTCCAGAAAGCAAGGGAACTGGGTCTACAACCAAGAACCAACTACCCAGAAAAATTGACTAGGTTCTTCCAATGGGAAAGTATGGTCATTTAATAAAATAGAAGACTGCCAAACATTCCTAAAGAAAAGACTTGACATAAACAGAAAATTTGATGCCCATACACAGAACTCAAGAGAATCACCAAAAGTTAATTAAGAAAGGTAAACACACACACACACTCACAAAACTTTTTAAAGGGACCCAATAGGTTCAAATGATTTGTATTCCTATGAAAAAATATATTGCTAACTCATCAGGGTAGCTAGAAGAAGTATACTTAGAGGGTACAGTGACAAACTATATATGTTGATATGTCAAAAATATACAAAAAACTAGGGGTAAAAAGAGGACAATACTAAAAGAAATGGGAAAAGTGATAAAATGAGGTAAATTTATATTTTCTAAAGAAATGCACGGGGGGAGAGAGGGAGAAGACCAATACAATGGAAGGGTGAAAGAGGTTGGAGACAGGTAATACTTAAATCTTACATGTATTTAAATTGACTCATAGAGGGAAGAACAATCAGATTCATTGGGGAAGAAAATTCTACCATGCCCTATAGAGAAGTAGAAGGGTAATAAATGGACTGGTGGGAAGGGGAGCAATACAAGGGAGGGAGAGGTTGGGGTCAATTAAAAGGCACTATAGTAAGAGGGGAATCAATAAAAGGAGAAGTGCTGGGAAGAGGAGTAACATTAGGAAGGGGAAAGGGGGGAGACTGACTAAAAGCAAAAAGTTAGAGGGAAACATAAGAGGGATAAAAGAAAAGGCAGAATCAAAGAAAGAAGTCAAAATGGAGAGGAATGCAGACAGTAATTATAACTGTGAATGTGAATGGGATGAACTCACCAATAAAAAGGAAGTGGATAGCAGACTGGATTAAAAACCAGAATCCTACCATATGTTGTCTACAAGAAACACAAGGCATATAGACATACACAGGGTAAAGGTAAGAGGTGGAGCAGAATTTACTGGGCTGTAACTGAGACAACTAAGGCAGGAGTAGCAATTATGATATCAGAAAAAGCTAAAGCAAAAATAAATCTCATTAAAAGAGATAAGGAAGGTAATTACAATTTGATGAAAGGCAGTATAAATAATGAAGAAATATCAATACTCAACATATATGCACCAAATGGTACAGCATTCATATATCTAAGGGAGAAACTTAAGGAGCTTAAGGAGGAAATAGATAGGAAAACCACACTAGTGGAGGACCTTAACCTTCCTCTATCTGAACTAGATAAATTTAATGAAAAAATAAATAAGAAAGAAGTAAGGGGAATGAATGAAATGTTGGAAAAATTAGAGCTAATAGATATCTGGAGAAAAATAAATAGGGATAAAAATGAATATACCTTCTTTTCATCAGCACATGGCACATATACAAAGATTGACCATGTACTAGGGAATAAAAACATTGCAAACAAATGCAAAATAAAAGGAAAGCAAAAATAATAAATGCAATTTTCAGACCATAATGCAATAAAAATCATGATCAATATGGGCTTATGGAAAGGCAGATTTAAAACTAATTGGAAAGTAAATAATCTAATTCTTCAAAATTTGTGGGTCAAAGAAAAAATCAAAGAAACAATTACTGATTCCATTTAAATAAATAACAATGAAAATCCAGTGGAATTGCATGTGGGCTATGGAAAGGGGTGGGGGGAGGGGAGGGAGGGAAAGAATACAATCCTTGTAACCAAGGAATAATGTTCTAAATTGACTGAATAAATTTTTCAAAAAAGAATTATAGGGTAAAAGTTTTTTTTAAATAACAATGAGGAAACGACTTATCAAAATCTATGGGATGCAGCCAAAGCAGTATTCAGTGAAAATTTATATCCCTGAGTGCCACATCAACAAATCAGAGAAGGAAAAGGTCAATGAATTGGGCGTGCAACTTAAAATACCAGAAAGAAAGCAAATTAAAAATCCCCAGACAAAAACTAAATTGAAAATCCTAAAAATCAAAGTAGAAATGAATAAAACTGAAAGTAAAAGAACTATTGAACTAATAAATAAATAAGACTAGGAGCTGGTACTTTGGGGGGGGGGGGAGAAATAAAATAGATAACGTATTGGTTAATCTAATTTTAAAAAAAAAAGAAGAAAATCAGATTAACAGTACCAAGATGAAAAGGGTGTCCTCACCTCTAATGAAGAGTAAATTTAAGTAATTATTAAGGACTATTTTGCCCAATTATATGGCAATAAATATGACAATCTAGGTTAAATGAGTGAATATCTACAAAAATTTAAATTGCCCATATTAACAAAAGAGGAAATAGAATACTTAAACAATCTGATCTCAGAAAAAGAAATTGAACAAGCCATCAAGGAACTCCCTAAGAAAAAATCCCCAGGGCGAAGTGGGTTCACAAGTGAATTCTATCAAACATTTAAATAATAGCTAATCCCAATACTATTCTAACTATTTGACACAATAAGTAAAGGAGTTTTACCAAATTTATTTTATGACACAAATATCATACCAATTCCAAAGCCAAGCAGTACAAAAACAGAGAAAGGAAACTATACACCAATCTCCTTAATGAACACAGATGCAAAAATAGCAAAAAGATCCCAGCAAGTGATCATGAGGGTTATTTACTATGATCAGGTGGAATTTTATACCAAAAATGCAAAGATGGCTTAATATTAAGAAAACCATCCATATAATTCAACATATCATCAACAAAACCAACAGAAATCACATGATTATTTCAATAGATGCAGAAAAAGCCTTTGACAAAATACAACACCCATTCCTATTGAAAACACTAGAAAGTATAGGAATAGAAGGACCTTTCCTAAGAATAATAAACAGTATATATTTAAAACCATTGGCAAGCATCATCTGCAATGGGGATAAATTAGAAGCCTTCCCAATAAGATCAGGAGTGAAACAAGGATGTCCATTACCACCTCTATTATTTAACATTGTACTAGAAACACTAGCAGTAACAATCAGAGTAGAAAAAGAAATTGAAGGTATTAAAATAGGCAATGAGGAGAGGCGGAGTCAAGATGGCGGCATAGAGGCAGCAAAAGTTCAGACCTATGAAAACCCTTCCTTATTAATTACAAACTAGAGGCACTTGGAGGACTGAGAATCAAACCCAATAACAAGACAGAGCCAAGGGACCTTCTTGCTGGACTCAATTCAAAAGATATGCCCCCCCAAAATCCAGAATTTTAGAATACTCAGAATGAAAGGGAAGGGAAAAGGAAGGTCCTGGGACCCCTCCCCCACCTAGAGCACTAAGCCTCCAGCAGCAGTGGGAACCTCTGGCCAGGCAAAGTCACTGGTCTAGAAGGAGTACCTTGTGGGCAGGGCTGTGCCAGGTTCAGAGCATCAAAAACATGCAGTGGGGAAGGAGCTGGAGAGGGAGCACAGAGCAGGTAGCCTGGTCACAGCAGTGGAGATCTTCCATATTGCTCCCACCTTCCAGGAGGCTTTTGCCTCAGGGCACATCCAGCCCAACCCAGCTGGACTCAATCCCATTAAAAGTCTTCAGAGGTCAGGGAAACTCAAACTCCAATATCCCTCCACAACAGACTGCACTGAGAGTTCTCCTGACAAAGCTCCAAGAAGGGAGACTGACAGAAAACCCCAAAACCAAAAAAAAAATGAAAGGAGCAAGAGCACAGACAACTGCAGGGAGTAAAGAAGGGGTAAATATGAGCAAACAACAGGAAAAGAAAAAATAAATTACAATCGACAGCTTCTATACAGTCAATGAACAAAGAGCAAACAGAACACAGAAGGCGGAGGGAATATCAAGCAATAAAACATAAAATCCAGTGGATTGGATACAGGCTTTGTAAGAATTCAAAATACAATTCAAAACACAATTAAGAGAGGCTGAAGACAATTGGGAAAAGAACTTAAAAGCTAAGTCATATGGAAATAGAAAATAGTGTCTTGAAAGCCAAAATCAACCAGCTTGAAAATGAGGCAAAGGAGATGAAAGATGAGGCAAAGAAGACAAATGATGAGGCAAAGGAGATGAGAGATGAGGTAAAGAGAATGAAAGATGACCTCCAAAGAAAATCAGACCAGAAGGAGAAGGATGACCAAAAAGCCAAGGATGACATCCAGTCATTAACAACCAGAATACAACAACTATAATTAAGTGACTTCACAAGGCAGCAGGACACTATAAAACAAAATCAAAAGAATGAAAAAATTGAGGAAAATATGAAGCATCTCATTCACAAAATAGAATATTTAGAAAATTGTGCCAGGAGAGACAACTTAAGAATCATTGGCCTACCAGAAGATCATGACAAAAGAAAAATCCTGGACATCATACTACAGGAAACTATCCAAGAAAACTGCCCCTAGAACAAGAGGGGAAAGTGGAGATTGAAAGAATCCACAGATCAGCTCCTGTACTTAATACTCAACTGACAACACCCAGGAATGTTATAGCCAAATTCAAGAACTATCAGACCAAGGAAAAAATATTACAAGCTGTCAAGAAAAAGTCATATAGATATCATGGTACCACAGTGAGAATAACACAGAATCTGGCTGCATCTACAGTGTAAGACAAAAAGGCATGGAATATGATATTCCAGAAAGCAAGGGAAGTAGGTCTACAACCAAGAATTAACTACCCAGCAAAACTGACTATATACTTACAGGGGAAAGTATGGTCATTCAATAAAATAGAAGAATTCCAAGCATTTATAAAGAAAAGACCATATCTGAACAGAAAATTTGATGTCCAAGCACAGAACTCAAGAGAATCATCAAAAGGTAATTAAAAAGAGGGAAAAAGAAAAACAAAACAAAACAAAAAAACTTTTTTAAGAGACACAAGAAGTTAAAAGGATATGTATCCCTATAAGAAAAGAGGTCATTGGTAACTCTTAAAAATTGTTATTATCACCTGGGCACATAGAAGAATTACACTTAGAGGGAACAGTGACAAACTGTATAGGATGAAATTACAAAACATAAATATGTATATAGATATATGTATTCATAAATACATACATATATGTATATATATAACTAGAGCTAAAAAGGAGGTCAATACTAAAAGAAATGGGAATAGAAACAAAAGGGGATAAATTTATGTCACAAAGAAGCTCAGTGAGGGAGGGGGGAGAACATCAATACACTAGAAGGGTAAAGAGGTTGGATATAGGAAATACTCAACTCTTACGTACATTGAAATTGACCCAATGAGGGAAGAACAATCCAATCCATTGGGGCAGAGAATAGATTTGCACCCTATAGGGAATTAGAAGGGTAACAAACAGACTGGTGGGGAGGGAAGCAATATATGGGAGGGAGAGGATGGGGGGTAGTTTTAAAAAGACTGCAAAGAAAATAAGGGGGGAATAAGAAGGGAGGGGGGTATAAAGGGAAGTAAAATACGGGTGGGAACTAGGGGGGCTGATTAAAAACAAACATTGGTGAAGAAGGAAATAGTGAAAGAAGAAAAGGCAGGACTAGGAGTAGAAATCAAAATATTGGGAAATACACAGCTGGTAATCATAACTCTGAATGTGAATGGAATGAACTCACCCATTAAATGGAAGCAAATATCAGAGTGGATTAGAATCCAAAACCCTACCATATGCTGTCTACAAGAAACACACATTAGGAAGGTACATACACATAGGGTGAAAGTAAGAGGATGGAGCCAAATCTATTGGGCATCAACTGATAAAAAGAAGGCAGGAGTCACAATCATGATATCTGACAAAGCCAAAGTAAGAAAGATTAGTTAAAAGAGATAGGGAAGGTAATTACAAACTGATAAAAGGCAGTATAGACAATGAGGAAATATCAGTACTCAACATGTATGCACCAAATGGCATAGCATCCAAATTTCTAAAGGAGAAACTAGTGGAGCTCAAGGATGCAATAAATAGAAAAACTATACTAGTGAGAGACCTTAAACTTCCTCTATCAGAACTAGATAAATCAAACCAAAAAATAAATAAGAAAGATGTAAGAGAAGTATATGAAATCTTAGAAAAATTAGAGTTAGTAAATATGTGGAGAAAAATAAATAGGGACAAAAAGGAATATATGTAAATGCCAAAACTGTAAGGATAATTTTGTTTTTTTACTTAAAATCTAAATAAGTGGTTGCCATGGGAAATTCCCAAATATGAAAATACCCAAGTCAGCTGGGGATTTATGGAGATTTTAATTAATAAAGAAAGAAGGAATTAAGGGAAGGAGAGAGAGAGAGAGAGAGAGAGAGAGAGAGAGAGAGAGAGAGAGAGAATTAATTTAAACTCCTCTGTCTTAAGCTGAGCCAAGCAGTAGAAAAAGGTCTAGGCCTGAGCCTAAGGGAGAGTAAGTCAGTCTTCATCACTCACCACAAGACCATCTCCAAGCTGGGTTCTTCCACTCCGATCGGAAATTCCTCTCCAAACTGAATTCAATTTCTCCTGACTTTTTACCCCTTCCTGTTAAAGAAATTTTCTCTTATGTCACCTCCTCTAATTTTTTATATCTAACAATTACAGTAGACGCTTTTTTCCAGGACTGTCCATTCTTAGTTTTCACCTTCTTTGGTTTTCACCTTCTCTGGTTAGATTAAATCTTCTGAGTACTTCACACCTCTTTCTTAAGCCTACCTTTTGTAAGTTACTTGAACTTTTTGTGTACTAATTTAACCTTTACAGATACTTAACACCTTTTTGTATTAGATCTAAAAATAGACCTAGCTTAAGGTTCTAGCTTTACTATAAGGTATGAGTTTGGGACTTTCATTGTTCAATCAGGAGTTTACAACTCTATCTTCTCCTAAGGCACTGGTGGAGTAATTTTAATTTTAATTTAATTTAAAATTTAATTTTAATTAAATTTTCTAATTATTTTTTTAATTTATTGATTAATTAAATTAATTAAAAATTTTAAATTTAAAAAAATTAGGGTGGAGTAATTTTAAAAGTTTCCAATGCATTCCTGATTATTGTTAGACCAAGTATCTCCATTGTTACAATAAGGAAATAGCTAGACCAAATCTTCTAAAGTAAAGTCTGAGTAGTTTTTATGATTCACAATCCCCCCGATGGTCATTGGGAGACTAGTCTCCCCATGATCATTTAACATAATCATCTTGTAGTCCTAAAGCACTTCTAAAAATATTCAATTTCTAAGAGGAAATTGCAGTAGTTAGGGAGGAATAGAAAAGAAAGAAAGCAAAAACCAATGTTTTGCTAGAAGCATTGACAGAAAGCCAAATTAGGGGCAGTCCCCTTGGCATAAAATGTACATTTACAAATAAATGTTCAATCAAACTTCAGTTCAATCAACCACACCCAAAGTTCATTCCTGATCTTCTTGATGTAGTGTAGGTTTTCTGGCATCTTTCCACAACAGTCCATTCTCTGGATTTAGGAGTTAGAAAGCTTCTTCCTTGAAGATCTTTCTCGAACAAAAAAATCAAAATCTTGGATTTTTATTAAACTACAATACCTTCTTTTCAGCAGTACATGGTACATTCACAAAAAATTGACCATATATTAAGGCATAAAAACATTGCAAACAAGTGAAAACGAGTAGAATTAATAATTGCAACCTTCTCAGATCACAATGCAAATAAAATAATAATTAGTAAGGGAATATGGATAGGTAAATAAAAAATTAATTGGAAATTAAACAATACAATTCTCCAAAACCAGTTAGTTAAAGAACAAATCATAGAAACAATAATTTCATTGAAGAAAATTACGAGGAGACATCCTTTCAAAACCTATGGGATGCGGCCAAAGCAGTATTCAGGGGGAAATTTATATTCTTGAGTTCATATATTAACAAACTAGAGAGGGAAGAGGTCAATGAATTGGGCATGCAAATTAAAAATCCTGAGATGAAGACTAAACTAGAGATTCTAAAAATCAAAGGAGAAATTAATAAAGTTGAAAACCAATAAACTATTGACTTAATAAATAAAACTAGAAGCTGGTACTTCGAAAAAAACAAATAAAACAGACAAAGTACTGGTCAGTCTAATTAAAAAAGGAAAGAAGAAAACCAAATTGACAGTATCCAAGATGAAAAGGGAGACTTCACCTCTAATGAAGAGGCAATTAATGCAATCATAAAAAAAACTATTATGCCCAATTACATGGCAATAAATATGGCAATCCAAGTGATATGGATGAATATTTAAAAAACTATAAATTGCCTAGACTAACAGAGGAAGAAATAGATTACCTATTATAGATATATAACTAATCCCAATATTATACAAACTATTTGACAAAATAAGCAAAGAAGGAGTTCTAACAAATTCATTTTACTACACAAATATGGTACTGATTCCATAGCTAGGCAGGTCAAAAACAGAGAAAGAAAACTATAGACCAATCTCCTTAATAAATATAGATGCAAAACTCTTGAATAGAATACTAGCAAAAAGACTCCAGCAAGTGATCACGAGGGTTATTCTCTATGACCAGGTAAGATTCATACCAGGAATGCAAGACTGGTTCAATATAAGGAAAACCATCCACATAATTTATCATATTAACAAGCAAACCAACAAAAATCACATGGTTATCTCAATAGATGCAGAAAATCCTTTGACAAAATACAACACCCATGCTGATTGAAAACACTAGACAGTAAAGGCATAGAAGGGCCTTTCCTAAAAATAATAAATAGTATATATCTAAAACCATCAGCAAACATCATCTGCAATGGGGATAAACTAGAAGCCATCCCAATAAGATCAGGAGTGAAACAAGGATGCCAATTATCACCTCTATTATTTAACATTGTACTAGAAACACTAGCTATAGTGATTATAGAAGAAAAAGAAATTGAAGGTATTAAAATAAGCAATGAGGAGACCAAGCTATCACTCTTTGCAGATGATACAATGGTCTACTTAAAGAATCCTAGAGAATAATACAAAAAGCTAGTCAAAATAATCAACAACTTTCACAAAGTGGAAATATACAAAATAAACCCACAATAGTCATCAGCATTTCTATATATCTCCAACACATCTCAGCAACAAGAATTAGAAAGAGAAATTCCATTTAAAATCACCCTAGACAATATAAAATACTTAGGAATCTATCTGCTGAGACAAACACAGGAACTATATGAACACAACTACAAAACACTCTCCACACAATTAAAACTAGATCTAAACAAATGGAAAAACATTAATTGCTAATGGGTAGGATGAGCTAACATAATAAAAATGACAATCCTGCCCAACTTAATTTACTTATTTAGTGCCATACCCATTGAACTACAAATAAACTTTTTTTACTGAATTAGAAAAAAACATAACAAAGTTTATTTGGAAAAACAAAAGATCAAGGATATCCAGGGAAATCATGAAAAAAAATGCAAAGAAAGGAGGACTTGCAGTCCAAGATCTCAAACTATACTATAAAGCAGTGATCATCAAAACAATTTGGTTCTGGCTAAGAGACAGAAAGGAAGATCAGCGGAATAGACTTGGGGTAAATGACTTCAGCAAGACAGTCTATGATAGGCCCAAAGACCCCGGCTTTTGGGACCAAAATTCATTATTTGATAAAAACTGCTGGGAAAATTGGAAGCCAGTATGGGATAGATTAGGCTTGGATCAACACCTCACACCCTACACCAAGATGAACTCATAATGGGTGAATGACCTGAATATAAAGAAGGAAACTATAATCAAATTAGGTGAACATAGAATAGTATACTTGTCAGATCTTCAGTAAAGGAAAGACTTTAAAACCAAGCAAGAGCTAGAAAAAAATCACAAAATATAAAATCAATAATTTTGGTTATATCAAATTAAAAAGGTTATGTACAAACAAAACTAATGCATCCAAAATTAGAAGGGAAGCAACAAATTGGGAAACAATCTTCATAATAAAAATCTCTGACAAAGGTTTATTTATAAATTTATAAAGAACTAAACCAATTGTACAAAAAATCAAGCCATTCTCTAATGGATAAATGGGCAAGGGACATGAATAGGCAATTTTCAGTTAAATAAATCAAAACTATTAATAAGCACATGAAAAAGTTCTCTAAATCTCTTATAATCAGAGAAATGCAAATCAAAACAACTCTGAGGTATCACCCCACACCTAGCGGATTGGCTAACATGACAGCAAAGGAAAGTAATGAATGCTGGAGAGGGATGTGACAAAGTCTGGACATTAATGTATTGCTGGTGGAGTTGTGAATTGATCCAAACATTCTGGCAGGCAATTTGGAACTATGACCAAATGGGGCTGAAAGACTGTCTGCCCTTTGATCCAGCCATAGCACTACTGGGTTTGTACCCCAAAGAGATAATAGGGGAAAAGACTTGTATAAGAATATTCATAGCTGCGCTGTTTGTGGTAGCAAAAAATTGGAAAATGAGGGGATGCCCTTCATTTGGGGAATGGCTGAACAAATTGTGGCATATTTTGGTGATGGAATAGTATTATGCTCAAAAGAATAATAAAGTGGAGGAATTCCATGTGAACTGGGACAACCTCCAGGAATGGATGCAGAGTGAGAGGAGCAGAACCAGGAGAACATTGTACACAGAGACTGATACACTGTGGCACAATCAAATGTAATGGACTTCTCCATTAATGGCAATGTAGTGATCCTGAACAACTTGGAGGGATCTACAAGAAAAAACATTATCCACATACAGAGGAAAAACTGTGGGAGTAAAAACACAGAAGAAAAACAACTGCTTGAATACATGGGTCAAGGGGGTATGGCTGGGGATGTAGACTCTAAATGAACATCCTAATGGAAACACCAACAACATGGAAATAGGTTCTGATCAAGGACACAAGTAATACCCAGTGAAATTGCGTGTCGGCTGCAGGAAGGGTGGGAGGAGGGGAGGGAGGGAAATAATGTGATTATTGTAACCAAGGAATAATGTTCTAAATTGACTAAATAAATTAATTAAAAAAAAAAGAAAAAACATGCAATGAGGAGACAGACCAAGTTATCACTCTTTGCAGATGATATGATGGTCTAGTTAAAAAATCCTAGAGAATCAATGAAAAAGCTAGTGGAAATAATCGACAACTTTAGCAAAGTTGCAGAATACAATATAAACCCACATGAATCATCAGCTTTTCTATATATTCCTGAAAAGATTACAGTCTATGGTGATGGAATGTGTATTTCCACTTCCAAATTCCAGATCCTTGAAGTATTGAGGTGCAAGAGTCTAAATGGTGATTAACCAGAAGGCTAGAGACTCTACAGGGAAATGAAAGCAAGGATCAAAAGGTCATAGACCTAGAGTTGAAAGGGACCTAGGAGTCTGTCCAGTGAAACTTCATCTTTTTACAAGTAAGGAAACCAAGGTCCAGGGAGGTGAAGTAACTTGCCCAAGGCTACACAGAAGCACCTTGATCTAGAGTTTTCTAGGGCTTTCAAAGATCATTTAATCCAATCCTTTTATTTTACAGAGGGGACAACTGAGGTGCAGGGAGGGGAAAATACTTGTCCAAAGTCTCAGAGGCAGTAGTTAGTCTCAAGGAAATGATTTAGCCCCCTCTATTCTGAAAAGAGGAATTATCTTTTCATTTACTTTTTTGTATCCCCCAGAATCCAACACAGTGGCTGACACATAGTAGACACTGAATAAATGTTCATGGAGGTGGGGGACTATGAGTCTGGAACTTGGCATATATTATTAGAAACAAATTTCACGTGGGTTGGTTGATTATTGGTTATTTTTGCTAAACTGCCTTTTCCCATTGTTGTTACAAAGGAGGATTCACTGGGAAGACAAGAAGCTAAGACATGGGCAGTAGTTAGGGATTAAGACAATAAAAGGTTGGAGTCTGGTCCATTTTGGGCTTTGTCACTCCAGCACTTAGCAGAGCACCTAGATCCTGGGAAAGTCAATGACTACTTAGTGACTGGTGTCATACAAATAGTTAGCAATAAAAATAAGGAAAACCTTGAAATCCTTATGGTACTGATATGTCTCTTAAATGAATTTGGTGCTTGAGTTTGTGTAGAAATGGTACATTAAAATTGAGGAGCAGGGCTTATTTCAGTGACATGGGCACCCAGGTATAATCCCTATGCTATTTTTGTTATCTAAAAAATAAAGAGAAGTCCTTAACCCATCTTGCTTACTTCCTCCCCATCCTTAAAGCTCAAGTCAACAGCATCCATTTCCAGTGGGTGTTTTGTGACCTTCCTGCCTCATGTAATCTTTCTTCCTTCTCATTTTTCTCATGATACCTTTCACAGCAACTCTCTTAAGGATATGATCCTGCCACTAATACTGTTGACTTTCATTTTTATCCCTTATAGCATACCTGTATGTGTACATGTCATTACCCATAAAGAACAGGTCCAGGAAGAGGTTCAGAGCTAGAGAAAAGGCCTTCCATGTAAGAGGTGTTTGACAGCTTTTTCCAAATGGCATCTTGGCCCTCTTCTAGTCTGTAAGTTTCAGAAAATCTTGGTACAAGTCTTCTCTAGCTCAATGGAGAGAGAGCTGGACTTGAAGTCAGAAAGACCGGAGTTCAAATCCTGCCTGCAGACGTGTTGTATCATGAAAATCCATCGTGATGACAATCTGGCACCAAGGCTTTCTGTATATGGCTACGCCTCAAGCTTTCGAGAAGAAAGGCAGGCAATAGCCATCTTTGTGCCTGAATTCAAAGCTGTTCTAGCTTGTGAGTGCCTGACTGGGGAGGGCTCTACTGACTTCTTCAGAATCAATGGGTATTTCATTAGTCCATGAGTTATGCGCTACTGGGAAATCACTAGATCTCAAAACAGGGACAGCTTGGATAGGGCAGTGTCCCATAGATCTATATGTGACCCATATATCTTAATATTTTTTTCAATGACTTACAACAATGGCAGTCTCATCAAATTTGGAGGTAACCGAAATATTGGCAGAAGATCTAACATTCTGGACGACAAAATCAGCATTCATAAAGGTCTCAACAGGCTGGAACATTTGACTAAGATGAAAAAAGCAAAATTTAATAGCAACCAAGGAAATCTCAGCCTTATAAATACAAGATGGAAAAGGAATAGGTAGAAAACAGCTCATATAAAAAAGATCTGAAGGTCTTAGGAGACTCCCTTGACATTTTAGAAAATAGTTTAATGTGACAGCAAAAATAACTACTACGATCTAAGGCTACATTAAAAATGGCATGACTTCCAGGACTAGAGAAGCAACGTTATGATTTACTCTGCCCTAATCAGACCATATATGGAGTATTCAGTTTAGTTTTGATGCCATAGTTTAAACAGGACATCATAAAACATCTCAGTCTCCTTATCAGTAAAATGGGGATAATATTTAACTCTGTATAGTTGAAAAGATCAAATGCAATAACAACTCTAAAATACTCTGCTAACCTGATATAAATGTGAGCTCTGATCATTAGTATAAACTAGAGCAGGCTAGCCAGGATAATGACAGACGATATCATACGAGGACCCTTTGTAAAAACTAGGAATACTGAGCATAGAGAAGAGAGTTAGAAATAACACTGTGTTCTATAATCTCATTTATAATCCTTTTTGTTATATTATGTATATGGAAAGATCTGATTGGTGTTTTAAGTTCAAAATCTAAAAAATTTAATGCACACAAGATAAAACAGACATTCAGAAGACTTCAGGCAATATCTAAGTACTCTACATCAAGGGCTGGCAGGCCTCAGAGGCCATCTAGTCCAACTCTCTCATTTTACAGAGGAGGAAACTGAGGACTAGGGAAGTTAAATGATATTCAGGATCTTAGATGAAGGGATCACAGAGGTCATCTGGTCCAAGCCACTTCTTTTGCAGATGAGAAAAGGAGGATCTTGGAAAGATGAAAAGGCAAAAAAATGTGAGCAGAGCCAAGATGGCAGAAAAGTTTTGGCTTCAGTGTCTGTTCTTCCGGTCTGAATTCATTTAAGTATTGACTGGTGACGTCACCTTGTCGCCCAGTGGGCTCTCAAAAGCCTCCTCCAGCACCACGATTGGAAAGTGTCCATTCTGTGGCACTCGGCCTTCCTTCGAGTCCAGCTCTCATGGTCATGCATTGCTAACCTCCAATTGCTATTCTCAGCAATCTAAAACTATCCCAAAGGACTCATGATAAAAAATCATAATCTACTTTCAGAGAAAAAGAACTGAGTCTGAATCTACACCAAAGCAAACTTTTGTCACTGTCTTAATTTTTTTATTTTAATTTCCTTCCACAAAAGTATTAATATGGAAAAATGTTTTGCATGTTTGTACATGTAAAATCTATACGAGATTGTTTATCGGCTAAAGAGTTCCAGAGCAAGGAGGGAGGAAGAGTATCCAAGACTACATCTTCTTTGAAAAATGTTGGAAACTGTTTTTACATGTAATTAGGGGGAAATAAAAAAATTTAATGCCTTAAAAGAAGAAAGATGAAGTAACATGTCTAATATTAAGTGGCAGAGTGATCTCTTCAATCTGTTCTGGCACAGTGGCTCATTCAGTAGATGCTTAATAAATGTTGATTGATTGACTGATAATTGACATTCTATGACTAAAGCCATTCCCTGTGTGAAAGGGAATTTCATTATCTTAACTTAATCAAGTACTTTGGAGTGTCCCGCCCTTTTAAATGCATCCCTCAGGAACTTGTGAATTCTTTTGATAAGAGTTCACACCCTCAGAGGACAGGAGGTGGATCCCACAACAATTTGGAAGCTGTGATTGGTTCCCGTGAAGTGGGAGACAGGAAGTGACATGGAAAAAGGACTATAAAAGGTGAGACCAAGGAGAAGAGCCATTCATTCGTCCCTTGGCTCTTCGAAGAGGAGACTCTCTTGGGTGAGGAGGATTCTGCATGATTCTGTGCTGGAGGTAATCACACCTCAATGTGGAGATTGGGACCTGAGGGAGCTTTTGTCAGAGTTCAGCTGAATTTCTTTGGATCTGCAATTATAGCGTATTTAACTAGGAAATAATTTCTACTCCCCTCTCACAGTTCTCTTTTTTACTGTATTTATATTATATTAAATTATTAAGAGCCACTAACAGGTTTTTTTGACTCAAGAAATTAATTATTTTTATGAACAGAAACAACAACTCTTTTTTAATTCTTATATTTGTATAACCTAACTTTAAATATTACATTTGAATTTTCATTCAAAATGTGGTGTAACAGAGTGTTGGACTTGGAATCTGGAGTGTGGACTCGCAACATACCCAGGACACAAAGCAGCCGTGTGAGCAGAGCAAGTTAGATTGCCTCCCAGAGCCTCAGTTTTGTCACATGTGAAATGGGGATTCTAATACCTTTACTATCTACTTCATGAGATTGTGAGAAATGTTCCAAAAACCTTAAGGGCCTGCAAAAGCATGAGTTGTTAATCCTAGAGATTCAGGGAAACATTTACTAGCTAGCACAGCAGTAGGATGAGTGACAGAAAATGATGTCTGACCGATTCCCCCATAGCTAATGGTCAAAAGACATGAGCAGGCAGTTCTCAAAAGAATAAAAGCAACCCATCAACAGGAAAGCAGGATAGCTTTGAAAGTTACAGATTGAGGGGGCAGCTGGGTAGCTCAGGGAATGGAGAATCGGGCCTAGAGATGGGAGGTCCTGGGTTCAAATCTGACCTCAGACACATCCCAGCCATGTGACCCTGGGCAAGTCACTTAACCGCCATTGCTTAACCCCTTACCACTCTTCTGCCTTGGAACCAAAATAAAAGATGGAAGGTGAGGGTTTAAAAAAAAGAAAGTTGTAAGTTGAACAGGTTATATAATTTGAAAGAAAAGTAGAATGTACAGAATGGATATCTGTAATCTCATGTACAATTCTTTTTTTGTCCTGCTATGTATATGGGAATATCTATTTCATTTGGTGTGTGTTAAGAATAAAATAATTTGTAAAAAAAAAACACACACACACAATTATTTATTTATTTATTTTAAGGCCTCACCTTCCATCTTAAAATCAATACTACGTGTTGGTTGCAAGGCAGAAGAGCAGTAAGGGCTGAACAGTGGGGGTGAAGTGACTTGCCCAGGGTCACACAGCTGGGAAGTATCTGAGGCCAGATTGGAACCTAGGACCTCCCATCTCTAGGCCTGGGCCTCCATCCACTGAGCGACCCAGCTGCCCCTCTTTCCTTTTTAAAAAATATTCTTACCTTCCATCTTGGAATCAGTACTGTATATTGGCTCCAAGGCAGAAGAGTGGTAAGGGCTAGGCAATGGGGATCAAGTGACTTGCCCAGGGTCACACAGCTGGTAAGTATCTGAGGCCAGATTGGAACCCAGGATCTCCCATCTCTAGGCCTGGCCCTCAATCCACTGAGCCACCCAGCTACCCTCTATTTTTGTTAATAACCCTTACCTTATGTATTGGCTCCAAGGCAGAAGAGCAGTAAGGGCTAGGCCATGGGGGTCAAGTGACTTGCCCAGGGTCACACAGCTGGGAAGTGTCTGAGGTCATATTTGAACCTAGGATCTCCCACCCCTGGGCCTGGCTCTCAATCCACTGAGCCACCCAGCTGCTCCCTTCTTATTACATTTCAATCTGATTCTGGTTATACTGAAATTTTCACAAATTTGACATTTGGCCTAGAAGTTCAAAATGAGGCATATATTTTTGAAGAAGGACAACAGATGGTTTTATTTTGCTTGACTATGCTTGGGGTTACCAGAGGGTGGTTTTTTTTTAATCCTTTCCTTGTGTTTTATCATTGATATTAAGTATCAATTTCTAGGCAGAAGAGCAATAAGGGGTAGAAATGGGGGTTGGGAGGATCTGAGATCACACACAGTGTCTGAGGTCAAATTTGAACCCGGGACCTCCCAGCTCCAGGCCTGCTCTCAATCCACTGAGCCACCCAGCTGCCCCTGGTCATCAGGAGGAGTAATGATATGATACTCCAAAAAGAAAGTGAAGCATAAAAAAAGAAAAAAAAAGTTTCTAGAACGGGAGACTGAGCAAGCTAGAGACAATTTTAAAACAAATTAAAAGTAATATAGATTCACTTTCATGTAAATTCTATTTTTCTGTTCTTTGTACACATAGATGGTCATATCTGCTTGTGTTTGTCAAGTTCTGAATAACCAAAAAATGTTAATGAGTTATTATTATTATTCCCATCTCCATGCCTTTATCCAGATTATTCCCCTCCCCTTAGATGCCTTTCCAACTCTGCAAATCCTGTCCTGCCTGTAAGGCCCAGCTCAAATGAATACTTTAGACTGGTTAATAATCTGACCATAAAAATGAAGGAGACATTCCTTGCCTGCCTGAAAGACTGGAATATTTTCCATGTTAATTATTTGAAAGTTGGGTTCCTTGTTCAACCTAGATTAGAGGTGAATTAATGAAGACACAAGATTTCATTGCATTCTAGCTGCCTAGACATTTAGGATTTTAAACAAAATGAACATCTCTTGAAATTCTGAAGGTGTCCTTCTTTTTAAACCCTCTTCTTCCATCTTAAAATCAATCTGTGTATTGGCTCCAAGGCAGAAGAGTGGGAAGGGCTAGGCAATGGGGGTCAAGTGACTTGCACAGGGTCACATGGCTGGGAAGTGTCTGAGGCCAGATTTGAACCCAGGACCTCCCGTCTCTGGATTTGAACCCAGGACCTGATTTTTAGGCCTGACTCAATCCAGTGAGCCACCCAGCTACCCTGGAGGTGTTTATTTGTTGAAAAGCAACTCAGGACTGTCATATTTGCTTTTGAATTGGTCATTTGTTGGAAAACTTGAACAGACACTCATGAGTTTAGTAATCCTGTACAGAGACTCTTTGTAGCGAAAGACAGAATCAGGTAAGGGAGTGAACAACACTTACTTGACCCCTGCTGTGTGTTAGATATTTTAGAAATATCTGTTTGATCTTCACAACAACCCTGAGAAGCAGGAGCTATTGCTGTCCCCACTTTACAGATGAGAAAACTGAGGCAACAGTACTGAAAAGACTTATCCAGGGTCACATAGCTATGGAGTAGTTGAAACTATACTGGGACTCAGTTCTTTCTGACTCTGGGCCCAATGTTATATCCAGGGTGCTACCTGGCTGCTTCTGCTAGATCACAGGCCTAGAGACGGGAGGTCCTGGGTTCAAATCTGGTCTCAGACACTTCCCGACTGTGTGACCCTGGGCAAGTCACTTAACACTCATGGCCTAGCCCTTACCACTCTTCTGCCTTGAAACCAATACATAAGGTAAGGGTTATTTTAAAAAAAAGTAGGGGGTAGCTGGGTGGCTCAGTGAATTGAGAGTCAGGCCTAGAGTTGGGAGGTCCTGGGTTCAAATGTGGCCTCAGACATTTCCCAGCTGTGTGACCCTGGGCAAGTCACTTGACCCCCAATGCCTAGCCCTTACCACTCTTCTGCCTTGGAGCCAATACACAGTATTGATTCTAAGACGGAAGGTGAGGGGTTAAAAAAAGTATGAAGGGCTCAGGGAAGCAGAGCAGGGAGAGGCCTTAGGGGTTATGAGGTCTGACCCTCTTCATTTGTTTCTTTTTTTAACTGTGCCCTCTCATTGCTGGGTCATCTTGAGCTTGTGGCCTTCTAAAACCTTCAGATCCTTTTTAAACAAAGTGCCTCTCCCATGTTGTCCGTATACGGTGGATGTTTTGGGGGGCAAGCAGAAGACTTTGCATTTGTTCCTACCTAAATTGATCTCATTAGACTTTAGGCTGGCATTTGGGGGCCTTTCTGGAGCCCACCTGGGTGGCTTGCATTTCGGTTCTGAGTCAGGCGCACATCTGAGAAGTGCGTCCTTTGAGGCCTCTTGCCCAGACAGCAATCAAAAATGGTTACCAGGCAGGGCTCCAACTGATCCCTGTGGCACTCTATTGTAGACCTCCCTTCAAATGGCTGTGGAGCCTCCTGAACTGCTACTCTTGAGTCTGGGAGTCTAAGATTGTAGCTAATTCAGCTAATTATAATATCATTTAGTCATGCTTTGAAGAGTCAGCTTTGCCACCTCTGACCCTTGCTGCCATTGGCTCTCAGGTTTCTTGCCCCGCCCCCATGCTGCAGAGGCAGCTCATTTGCTGGACTAGGCGGATTGGAAGTGTCTCATTGGTGCAATCCCTCCAGAGGACTCCTGTGAATGTTGAGTTTTGATGCCACCTTCTGGGAAGCAGTGAGCCCTGCAGGAGAGCCTGCTCAGGAGGCGGGAGAGAGACAGCAAGTTTGCAGGGTGCTGCTGAGGTGAGTACCATTCTGGGCCTACTAAGTGAGGCTGAGCTGGGAAGTTGGGGCGGGGGAGGCCTGGGTGCTGGGAGGGCTCTGAAGCCCCCCCCCCAGATCCCTTTTCTGAGTTTTGCTTTGCCTTCTCCTTGTTTGAATTAGATTCCAGAGTGAGAGCTGCAGAGGGTTGGGTGGAGTCTTCCCAAGCAGGAAGTGGCAGCTCCTGACAATGGAGGGCAGGCAGATCCCACTTCAGCCCCGGGTGCCAGTCCAGAGACAGAATAAGAGAGTCAAGGGCAACCCCCAGGCCCAGGCCCAGAAAGAGTCCGAAAAGGCGATGCAGAACGCCAGGAAGGTGGAGCAGGAGAAGCAGGGCACGAGCCAGGACCCCAAGGCCCTAGAGTTTAACGGCAAGCATCAGAGAGCTGAGGCCGACGTAAAGGGGAACCCCAGCATAGATGGTGGCACCCCTGAAGAGGTAGGAAGAAAAGCCTTGAACGTCAGTGAGCCTGAAGAGAAAAAGGCGGCCCGAGCGGTAGCGGCAGATAAGCCCCCCAAAGCACAGGCCCTAAATAAGCCTAAGACACCAGGAGACATTCTAAATGGAGTCAAAGCCAAGCCTTCTGGCTCTGCCGCTCATGGCCAGGAGGACAGAGAGCCAGAGAAGCACGGCAGTGCCTCTGACAGCAGCTACCCAGGGCACAAGCAGCAGAAGCCCAGATGCAGTCTCCCCCGGGTCGGGGAGAACTTCCACCTAGCAAAGGCCAGCATGATGTCCCGAGTGCCCAGGTTCCCCATGTTACAGCAGAGGTTCGACAACCTTAAGCTCACTGGCAGCAACCACAGGGGCATCAGAGTAGGCAGCCCGAGGCCTCCAATTTGGAACCCTCGGAGCTGGGGGGCAAGCCCAGGCCACAGCAGATTTGGGCACGGTAACGCCCAAAAGGCCTTGCCTGCCAAAGTGGGCCTGAGCAGCCCAAAGCTGGACACATGGTCCAGAAACAAGCCCACACCCCCCGCTGTCCCCAAAGAGGAGACCTGGGGCCTTTTCAAACAGCCAACTCTTTTTCCAGGGAGCAACTACACTGTCCCTGAAGTCACTTATGCCAGCAAGGTTAAACAAAACCTGCACAAGGTCCCCAAAACCTTCATTTCCTCGGGCTTGACTTCAGAACCATTGCCGTTTCTGTCTCCAACATCCACCTTGGTGGGCTCTCCCATCCTACCACCTAGCCAAAGGCTGACCCAAGTGCCTGGGGCTCCCCTGAGACCAGTTAATCTGCTGAGCTCTGAGAACAGGCCTGAACAGAACATCCTTCCATTCAGTAACCAGCCCCTGCCTTTGGAGACTTGTCTAATGAAGTGGCCCATGCCTAACCTTAAGTCAGCGATCCCCAAAGTGAGTGTGAGCTGCCAGGCCATGGAACAGAGCTTCATTAACCGCCCCCCCATGCTGACAACTACACCCGAGGACCTGATGCCAAACCCTCGGCCCTCCCAGCTAGAAGCCCAGAAGCTCAGGGAGATCGTCAAAAACAAATGGGGTTTATCATTCATCAGCGAGATCGACCCTGACCCCGACACTGCCCAAGAGGCCGCACCAGAGGCGCACGTCAAACAGCCTCCGCTGCCAGACAAGTGTCCCACCCCCAGCCCTCTGGCTTCCCAGGAGACCGCAGCAAAGCCCACTGGGGCTGAGCCCCCCCAAGGTTGTGATGTTGGCAAATGGCTCACCCCACAAGGCCTGGGGAGCATCATCAAGCCAGCCGTTCTGAAGAGTGCGAGCACGGAAGCCCTCATTCCCCCCGTGCCCGGTGCCCAAGATGACCCGAAGGAGGCAGACCTGAAGAGCACCGGGTCGCTCATGCTTCTCCACACTGACGAGCTAGATTCTTCCGAGCCCTTTACCTTGAGCCTCGACCCCAACTTGAAGGAAGCAGAGGAGAGGCATAAATGGGAGCCGTTCGATTTCAGGGCCGCTGTGGAATACCACATTGCCGAAATGAAATCCATCTGGGATCTGCAGAAGAAAGACCCCAAAAAAGTGGTCATTTATGACGAGTCTTTGGACTTATAAAGAGAGCACTGGAGAGCCCCCCCCACGATTCTGGTTCAGACTGTTCACAGCACTCAACGAATTTGGAGGACGCACAAGACAACTTTTTTGTTGTTCCAAGAAAAAGAACCTGAAAAACTAATTGGACTTTAATCAACAAATTCATTTCAAGAATGTCACTCGGAGTTTTGCCTCCAGTGCAGAGAGCTTTTTGCTTTTGCTTTTAAGAGGGGGGAGTGTGCCTGCTTTTCTTTTCCTTGTTTTCCCTTTGTCTTGCCTTGCTTTTGCCCACAGGCACGGGCCTTTTGACTTTTTTTTTTTCAACTTGCACATCACCTTTTGATTTTGCCAATGATTGGCCAAGATGAACTTGAGGCCTTAGCGACAGCTCTGATGGTACTGCTATGACCAATTTGGACTGACCCCTGACCTCTGAGACACTCTACGGGACGGGTCTCGAACTCTTGTTTTTGGACTTTATTCCTGGAGCCCAGAGTGCTTGGGCATTTTTCTTTTCCAACTCCCCCCTCAATTCCGACGGGTTTTTTTTTCTTTCTTTGTTTTTTCTCTTTTCTTTTTTTCCTTTCCTTTCTTCTCTATTTTTTCTCCCCCTGTCCCAACTGGAACAGGGGTTGCCTTTTCTATTGTCCTGGCTGATAGTGCCCAAAGCACAGCAGTCTGGCTGGGTGGGAAGGGTGGGAAGGAAATGGGGTTGGGGGAAGGCGTGGGGTGGGGGGATAGATGGAATGAGAAAGGAGAAGTAAACGTCTGGTTCGGGAGTGGTACGTAGCAGAAGTGGCCAGAGCTTTTTGGACACGTATATGAGTTTTTATTATGGATTTTACCCTTTGAGGGGTGTTTGAAGAGAAGATCAGCATAAATACTTGTTTTCAATGTTTGTTAGGTTAAAAACAAAGACAAAATGCCTTTTCTCTTCTTGATTAAGTGAGAGCCAAAACCCAAGCCTACTTGTAGGTAACTCCGGCCTTACTTGGTCCCAAGAAAGAGAAATGTCCAGAGCCTTTTCCATTCTTTCTTTACCAGTCTGAAGAGCGATGCGATGTCCCTTCCAACTCTTTCCTCTTGAATTCTGTTGTCTGAAATCGTTAAGAAAACCCCCCAAACTTGGGCAGGGGTGGGGTGGGGGGCTTGGGAGAACAGAAGCTTTCCCCCGTTCGTCTCTAGGCGAGCAGTGACCAATGGCTCCTCCTGGAAGGTCCCATTTTCAACTCCCTAAAATCTGGGTACTTCTTGACAATGTTACTAACCATTCTCTTTTCACTACCAACATAGAAGGGTACACCAGCCTCCCCCTGCCAGTACAGTGGTATTCTGGCACAGTCCCATTTGATCAGTTTGCCTCCCGAGATTTACAGCATCCAGAGGGACCCAAAGCAGACGGTAGTGAAGTGCTGGAGGTGGCGGCCAACCTCGAGAGGGCACCGGTGGCACCCGTGAAGGACCCTGAGGGATGCTGTGGAGACTCATTCGCCACGTTCCTGTCCAGCAAACGATGAAAGCCTGCTCAAGTTTTTGTGTGAATGTTTACAAGGATTACTTGACTATTTCTATTAAATTGTTTAAAGCATGAAATCGTTGTTTAACATGATTTATCATAGCGAACGACGGCACGGTGGGGAGGGTGGCGCTGATGGACAGGGACAGGAGTATTCGACACAGCTTCCCTGTCATATAAATGAGAGTGCCTGGCACCACCAGGAACCTGACATGGGGCAAAGCAAAGGAAAAACCAACAGCTGCTTACCCTGAGATGAGGGAAGAAACAGGCAAGTTAAAAGCCACCTATAAGCCCCTCTGATATTTCTTGACATCTGTTGCATATTTTAATACTAGCAAAAGGGGAAAAAAGATGTGGAAGAGACAGATAGCATGGAATCCACCCACAGCCCCTAATTTTACAGACAAGGAAACCGAGGATCAAAGATGAGAAAGGACTCGCCCGTGGCCACACCAATAGTAAGTAGCAGAGGACAGATTTTTTTCTAAATGTTTTATAGACATTAATTCATTTTATCCTTACAGCATCTCTACAAAAGAGAAAGGAAAAAGGAAAAAAAGGGAGTAGACATTAAGTAGGCACCAACTGCAGGCAAGCACTGCTAAACATTTGGGAGATATTATTTAATCCTCAAAACGTCTCTAAAAGGGGGCAGCTAGGTTGTGTAAAGATTAAAATTTAGGGGAGACGGGGAGACTGAGGCATCTGAGGCAGGTAGAAATTAGTTTCTCTCTGCAAGGAGTATTATAATTTTTTTAGAGGTTTACTGAAGATTAAGGATTAAAGAAAATACAGGATAAGAAACACGTGTCCAGGCCATAGAGTGGTCTAGACACAACCTCACCTACATTATGAAAAAAGCCAGGCCTGCCCCAAAGCGGAAGTCCAAGAGTCCCTCAAAAGCCTTTGAATCAGCTTAAATACCTTCTCGATCTCGGCCCAGGTGAGATTACAAGACATTCTGGGGAAGTGGAGCAAAGGCTCGTGGGGATTGTAGTCCTGTATTCGAGTCTATTTTTTACAGTTGCTCAGTAGATTTGAGAGCCAGGCCAGAGACGGGAGGTCCTGGGTTCAAATATGACCTCAGACATTTCCTGGATATGTGACCCTGGGCAAGTTACTTAACCCCCATTACCTAGCCCTTACCACTCTTCTGCCTTGGAACTAATACATAGTACTGATTCTAAGACAAAAGGTGAGGATTGAAAAATCTCTCTAAAGTAGACAAAGAGGAAGAGAATGCGCATTTATTAAGCGCCTACTATATGCTAGGCACTAAAGTAACCCATTTAATACTCACAACACTTTTACAAGAGGGAACAGAGAAAGGAAGAGAACAAGCATTTATTGGGTGCCTACTATGTGCCAGGGACAATGCTAAACCCTTGAAAGATAGCATTTTATTTTTTCCTCACAACAACACAAAGAAGAAAGGTAAAGAAAGGGAAAAAGCAGTTAATTGAATTTTGCAAGGTGCCAGACACTGCTAAATAACAAAAAGCTATTCAATTATTTTGCCTTTGCATCTCAAAAAAAGAAAGGTAAGAAATGCATCCTAACAAAATCACTACAAAGAGTTATGTAGAAGGAAAGGAAAAGTATTTATTATGGACCTACTATGTGCGAGGCCCTTTACAGATATTATCTGATTTTGTCCTCCCGGCATCTCTCAAAAAAGAGAAGGAAGGAAATAGATGGGAACAAGCACTTGTTAGCCACCAACAATATGGCAAGAAGTTTACAAGGTACTTTATATCCATTTATCATTTCTATCCTCTCTCATTTTTCTTTCTCTCATTTTACCATCCCCATGTCGCTACCAAAGAGAAAGAAGGGAATGGAAAGGAAAAAATATTTTTCAGTAGCTACCATGTGCCAAGCACTGGGCTAAAAACTTTAGAGATCATTATTTTCCTGCACAACTTCATTATAGAGATATTGGGGAAGGGAACAGAAAAAGCACTCATTAGGCTCTTACTGTGTTCCAGGCACTGTGCCAAACACTTTACAAATATTACCTCATTTTCTATCACAACAGCTCTAGAAAATTGAAGAGGGAAGAGAACAAAGAATTTGTGAGATGCCAACCAAATTCTAGGCACTGACATTTTGTCACTAAAGAGAAAGGAAGGGAAGAAGCATTAATAAACCCACTTCGGGCCAGGCACCCTGCTAAATAAACACTGGGAAGGTATTTTCTTATCTTATCCTTGAAAAATCTCTAGAAGATAAAAGCAAAAGAAATAGATGGGAATAAGCACTTAATAGACATCAACTGTATTCCAGACCCTTTTAATCCACTTTACAGAAATTTTATCTTCACAATATGTCTAGAAAAGAGAAAAAAGAAGGGAAGGGAGCATAAAAAGCACTTAATAAGTGCCAGGCTCTGCCCTAAACACTTCACAGATGTTTTCTCGTGTCATCTTCAAAACATCTTTACAAAGAGATAAGAGCAGGGAAGAGAACAACTTTTTTAGGCATAAACCGAGTACAAAGCAGTTTGCTAAAAACTTGGCAGACATTCATTTTATCCATAAAACATCAATAGAAAAAAGGGAAAGAAATACATGGGAATAAAGACTTCTTAGACACTAATTGTATGCCAGACCCTATGCTAAGCACCATATAATATTTTATCCTTATATCTTCATAGCATTTCTATAAAAGAAAAAAGAGATGAGAAGGGAGGGAAAGGAGCACTTATAAAGCACCCACTATGTGCTAGCTTCTGTTTTAAACACCTTACAGTATGATCTCATTTTCTCTTCAAAAAGTCTTTACAAAGAGAAGTGAGTATAACAGGAAGCAAGCATTTATTGCATACCGACTACATGCTAGGCTTGACTGAATCTTATTAATTTTATCCTCACAACTCTCTACAAAAGAGAAAAGAGAAGGGAATGGAAGATAATTACCATTTATTAGACACACACAGTATATGTCAGGCTCTGTGCTGAACTTTGAAAAATATGATTTCATCATACTGCCAAAAGATCTTTATAAAAATGCAGATATGGAAGGAAATAAGAATTTATCAGGCATCTACTCGATAAAAGATAGTGTGCTAATCCCTTCCAGATTTTATCATTTTATCCCAAAAAAATTTTACAAAAGAGACAAAAGAAGGGAAGGGTAGGGAATAAGCATTTATTAGGCACCTACTATATGCTGGTCAGTTTGCTAAATAATTTAAAAATATTGTCTTCTTATATCTTCAAATCACTGATACAAAGAGAAGCAGTTATAGAAGGAAAGAAAAACTTTTTGGACATCTACTATGTGCCAGGAAGTATGGTAAACACTTTAAAGACAGTACCCCTTTTACCATCAAAAAAGGAAAAAATAAGCAAACATTAGACACCACTTACATGACAAGCTGTATGCTTTTTACAGATACTATATCATTTGATTCTCATGCTTTCTCTAGAAAAGAGAAAAGGGGAGTAAATAAATAGAGATAAGCACGTAAAAGATGTCAACTGTATGCCAGGCACTCTGCTAAGCTCCTTCCGGATATTTTAGCACTTGATGCTCAAAATATCTCTACAAAAGAGATAAGAGAAAGGAAATGAGAACAAAAAGTGTTTAATAAGTGCCCAACTCTGTTCTAAACACCAACAGATATTATCTCATTTGTTCTTCTCTTAGTCTTTTCCAGGAGAAGGGGGTATAGAAGGGAAAAACATTTTTAGGAACCAATTTTTATGTGCCAGTCAGTGTGCTAAACACTTTGTACAGACATTATCTTAATGCATCTTTGAAACATCTCTGGAAAAGAGAAAATGGAAAGAACTAGAGGGGAATAAGAATTTATTAGACACCAATTACATGCCAGATCCAATGCTAAGCCTTTTATAGATATTTTATAATTTAATCCTCACATCTCCACCAAAGAGCAAACGGAAGGGAAAGAAAGAAGCATTTATTAGACACCAGCTGTATGCCAGGAATTATGCTAAGCTTTTTTACTGAATATTTATCATTTTATATTCACAGCATCTCTTTGTTGTTGTCACTGATATTCATGATACCATCTGGGGCTTTCTGAGCAAAAGTACTGGAATGGTTTGCCCTTTCCTTCTCCAGCTCATTTTACACAGGAGAAAACGGAGTCAAACAGGGTCATATGACTTGCCCAGGATCACAAAGCTAGTAAGACTTTGAGGCTAGATTTAAACTCAGGTTTTCCTGACTCTAGGCCTGGAGCTCTAGCCACTGCACCATCTCTAGCATCTCTAGCAAAAGAGAAGGGAATGGGCAGGAATAAGCATTTATCAGACATCCACTATAAGCCAGCAACTGTGGTAAACACAGTTTATTATCTCATGTTGTTTCCAAAACAACTTTACAAAGACAAAGGGGTACACACAAGAACACGCCTTTTTAAGCATCTACAACATACAATATAGTTTGCTAAAAACTTGGCATATATTACCCATAAAATATCAATAGGAAAGCAAAAAATAAAAGAATTAATTAGGAATAAGCACTTATTAGGCACTAGTTGTATGCCAGACCCTATACTAAATATTATACAGGTCTTTTATCCTCACAGAATCTCTACAAAAGAAAAAAAGAGAAGGCAGGGAAAGAAGCATTTATTAGGCACCCATTGTATGACAGGTTCTGTCCTTAATATCTTACCCATATCTTATTTTATCTTCAAAACATTGTTATGAAGAGAAGGCCGTGTTGAGAGGGACAAGAATTTATTGGACATCAACCTAAAGTAAAAACATTGTGCTAAACCCTTTACTGAACTCTGTTTATTTTATCCTTACAACGTATCTACAAAAGAGAAAGAAAGAGAAGAGAATCATCATTTATTAGACACCGATTATATGCCAGGCACAGTGCTAAATATATAAAGATATTACCTCATTGGATTGGAATAAAGAACTTTAAAATGAGGAGGAATGGAAAGAAACAAGAATGCATGGGGCATCTACTATATACAAGATAGTGTGCAAATTCCTTTCAGATCTGAACATTTTATCCCAAAATATCTCTACAAAAGAGAAGGGAAGGTGGGGGCAGCTGGGTGGCTCAGTGGATTGAGAGTCAGGCCTAGAGGCAGGAGGTCCTGGGTTCAAATCTGACCTCAGACACTTCCCAGCTGTGTGACCCTGGGCAAGTCACTTGACCCCCATTGCCTAGCCCTTACCACTCTTCTGCCTTGGAGCCAATACACAGTATTGACTCCAAGATGGAAGGTAAGGGTTTAAAAAAATTAAAGGGAAGGGAAGGGTAGGAAGCAAGCATTTATTAGGAACCAATTACATGCCAGGCAATTTACTATGCATTTTACAAATATTATAATATTTTATCTTCAAATCATCTTTACAATGAGAAGAGGATATTGAAGGTAACGAAGATTTATTGGATTCCTACTATGTGTTAGACAGTGTGAAAAATACTTTAAAGGTATTTTACCTTTTGCCCTTTTACCCTCAAAATATCACTAGGAAATAGAAAAGGAAAGGGAAATGAAGAAGAGAATAAGCACTTATTAGACACCAAAGGGGAAGTCTTAGAGTCAGAAATCTTAGTCAGAAAAACCTGAGTGTAAAATCCAGATTCAGGCACTTCCTAGCTGCGTGACTCTGAGAAAGTCACAATCCTTTTTGCCTCCATTTCTCCACCTATAAAAAACCCTCTCTTCACTATGTCACCCAGCTGCCCTTTGGTGTCTAATATGTGCTTATTCTCTTCATTTCCCTTTCCTTTTCTATTTTCTAGTAATATTTTGAGGATAAAAAGGGGGTGATACCTTTAAAGTGTTTATCACACTGTCTGGCACATAGTAGTGATCCAATAAACCTCTGTAAGATGATCTAGAAAAAGGAAATGGTCAGTATTTCTACCAAATGGGATGACCAAAGAACAGACACAACTGAATAACAAAGACCTCCAATGAAGTCTGGGAATGGAAGGAGAAAATTTCCAGCAAGCCCTTTCAATGAACCAGTAACTGGGCTAAGCAGTCTAGAAATACTGTCTCATTTAAGCTATAAAAAAGAATAGAAGGGGGCAGCTGGGTGGCTCAGTGAAGGACTAGAGATGGGAGGTCCTGGGTTCAAATCTGGCCTGAAACATATCCTAACTGTGTGACCCTGGGCAAGTCACTTAACCCCCATTGCCTAGTCCCTATCACTCTTTTGCCTTGGAATATTGATTCTAAGACAGACGGTAAGGATATAAAAAAAGAATAGAAAAGTGAAGAGAAGGAAATGTGCACTTATAAGACACCAATTGTATGACAGACAACATGCTAAGTGCCTCACTGATAATTTAACAGTATATTCTCACACGATCTCTAAAGACTAGGAAAGAGCAGTGAAGAAAAGAGAACAAATATTTGTTAGGAGCCTACTACGTGCCAGGCAATCTGCTAAACACTTTACAAATATGATCACATTTTATCCTCCAAAAATGTCCACAAAAGAAAAAAGTCAAGAAACAGCTAAGAATAAACACTTATCAGACTCCAAGCACTAGGCCTTGCAAGCCCTTTACAGGTATTTTATCATTTGATCCTCACAAGGTCTCTAAAAGGAGAAAAGAAAAGTGAGTAGAAAAGATACAAGCACTTAGTAGGAACTATTACGGGCCAGACTCAGCCATGAACACTTGAAAGGTATAATCTCATTTTATCTTCAAAACATCTAAAAAAATAGAAGGGCAAGTGGAAAGAAACAAGGATTTAGTAGGTGACTACTATTGGCCTAGCACTTTGTTAAATCCTTGATTGATATTATCTCCAAATCTTTCGAAGAAAGAGAAAATAGAAAAGAGTAGGGAGTAAATGACAATAAGGAAATGCCATGCCAAGTCCTAAACTTTGCAATGAATACATATTTTATCAGTTTATACTCACAGCAACACAAGGAAAGGGAAAAAGAAACAAGCATTTATTAGGCACCAGTTCTGTGACAGGGACTGGGCAAAATTCTTAACAAATATTTTCTCATTTTACCTCCAAAACATGTTTACAAAGAGAAGGACATATGAAGAGAACACGCATTTATTAGGCACTTAAGCCCTTTTCTCATATTTTGTCATTTTATCCTCACAATATTTCTACCACATAAAAGAAAAAGAAAAAAAACAAGCATTTATTGGCCTCTTATTATGTACCAGGAACTGTGCAAAAACCTGTACAAATATTGACTCATTATATCCTCAAAAGATCTCCAGAAAAGAGGAGACAAGCATTTATTAGGCGCCAAGTGTATGCCTAGAATTACATTATATAATTTTATATCCAAAACATTTTTGTGGGTTTTTTTTTTAATTGGGAAGATTTTATTTAATTAGTTAGTTTAGAATATTTTTCCATGGTTACAAGATTCATGTTCTTTCCCTCCCCTCATCCCTCCCCATCCCATAGCCAAAACATTTTTATAAAAATTAAAAAGAGAAAGGATTGGTAGGAAACAAGCATTTATTAGCCTCCAGCTATATACCAAGCACAATACTAAACTCCTTACGTTTTAACAACTTACTCTCTTACATCTCTACAAACAAGTAGAACAGAGAAGGGAATGGAACAAAGATGTAAAAGGCACCTATTATGTGCTATTTCATTCACTAAAAAGTTTATAAATATTTTATCCTTCAAAACTGTCTAGAAAAGAGAAATGGTCAAGAAAATGGGTGAGAATAAGCACTTATCATACTCCAATTGTATGGGCCCTAAGCTAAAGTTGATCATTTGATCATTATAACCGTAGAAAGGATAAAAGAGAAATGAACAGAGGAGGAAAGAACATTTATTAGGAACCTACTATGTTCCAGGCTTCATCCTGAGCACTTGACAGGTATGATATAATTTTATCTTCAAAATGTTTTACAAAGAGAAGGAGGTTTGGAAGGGAACAAATGAAGTCATTTATTGGATACTTCCTAAGTGTCAGTCAGTGTGGCAAACATTTTAGAGCTAGTTCCACCTTTTATGCCCCCCAAATCTACAGAAAATAAAAAAGAAAGGGAAAAGAAGAGAATAAGCAAGCATTAGACACCACCTATATACCAGACCCTATGTTAGGCATTGTACAGTCACTATTATCATTTTATCCTCACAATATCTCTACAAAAGAGAAAGAAGAAGGGAAAAAGAAGAGAACAGGCCCTTAATAGACACCAACTGTATGCCAGGCCCTAGGCTAAGCACTTTACAGATTTCATTTCATTTTATCTATAAAAAATCCAAACAAAGAAGAGGACAAATGAAAGGAACAACTATTTATTAGGCACCTACTATGTGCCATGTACTGTGCAGTTATTTACTCATAGTTTATCTTTTTACACTCTGAATATCGCTGGTAAAGAGAAAAGAAAATGGAAAGCTAGGAAATAAGTATTAATTAGACTCCTACGATATACCAGACAGTTTGCCAAACACTTTCTACAGACACTATCTCATTTCAATGTCAAAACATCACTAGAAAAGATAAGGAAGGAAAAAGAAAAATATAAGTACTTATGAGACACCAACTATATGCCAGCAAGTCTATTTTCTAATTTCACACTGAAAACATTTCTATAAAAACAAAAAGGAGGGGAATCGTAGGAACCATGTTGTATTTATTAGAATTTCTCAGGGGCAGCTGGGTAGCTCAGTGGATTGAGAGCCAGGCCTAGAGATGGGAGGTCCTGGGTTCAAATCTGGCCTCAGACACTTCCCAGCTGTGTGACCCTGGGCAAATCACTTGACCCCCATTGCCTAGCCCTTACCACTCTTCTGCCTTGGAACCAATACACAGTATTGATTCCAAGACAGAAGGTAAGGGTTTAAAAAAGAATTTCTCTCTGTACAAGGCCAGGGATAAGCACCCAATTGATTTTATCCTCACGATAGCTCAAGAACAGAAAAAGGAAGAAGTATTTAGAAGCAGCACTATGTGTGGCAATGTACAAAAATTAGATGATATGAACTCCTTTTATGTCCAAAATGTCTTTCCAAAAGTAAGGTGGTATAGAAGAGAGCAAACATTTATTAGGCGCCTAAGGTTAGCCAAGCACTGTACTAATCCCTAATAGACGGAGACACATTTTATCCTCAAAACCTCTCCAGAAAAGATAAAAGGGAAGGAATTAGAAAAGAAAAAAAGCACTTATGAGACACCAACAGAATGACACAGTGAACAGAATTCTGGACCGGGAGCCAGGAAGACCCAAGTTCAAATCTGGCCTCAAACATTTACTAGATGTGCGGACCTGCACAAGTCACTTAACCCACTTAGCCTTAGTTTCCTCATCTGTCAAATATGGTGGAGAATGAAAGGGCAAGCCGCCAACATCTTTGGGAAAAACCCACATGGAGTCACCCAGAGTCAGACACACACAACTAAATCACAAGGACACCAAATCTCTGACAAGCGTAGCTTAATTCATTTACTGTGATGTTATCATTTTATCATCATGACATTGCTACAGAAGACATAGGCGAAGTGAACGGAGGAGGAAAAACAATGACATTCCATGTCAGACTCCATCTTAAAAACCTGACAGGCATAATATGTTCTTTTCAAAATATCTTAAAAAAGAGAAGGATGAATGGAAGGAAAGAGGGAGTGATTAGGCAACTACTTTCAGCCCAGCAGATTCTTTATCCTCAAAATCCCTCAGGAAACAGCAGTAAGCAGATGGAAATAAGCATTTATTAGACACCAAATGTAAACAACACCCTGGGCTAAGCAGATACTTCATTATATACAGACGTTCTACCATTTCATATTCAAAGCAACTGCAGAAAAGGAAAGAAAGCATGGATATATGAGGCAACTATTCTCAGCCAGAGGCTATGCAAAACCCTGAAAAACTATTATCTCATTCTACCTTGAAAACATGTTTATGAAGACAAAGATATATGAAGGGAACAAGCATTTATATGGCACTCGGGACATATGAAACCCCTTTCACAGATTTTGTTATTTTTCTTCTCAAAATATTTTTTAAAAAGAGAAAGGAAAGAAACAAGCATTTATTGGGTTCTTACATTGTACCAGTAACTGTGCAAAAATATGTACAGATGGTGACTTATTACAACCTCAAAAGGTCTACAGACAAAAGAAAAAGGAAGGAGATATGCATTTATTAGACACCAACTGCATGGAAGGAATTATATAATTTTACATTCAAAATTTTTACATGAAAATTAAAAGGAGAAAGGAAAACTAGGAAACAAGCATTTATTAGGCACCACTGATATGCCTAGCAATAAAATACAATCATCCCTGATATTTCACAAAACAATTCTCTTACATCTCCACAAGCAATAAAAGAGCATAGAAGGGAAGGGGTCAAATATGTATAAGGCACCTACTGTATAGCAGGACAGTAAACAAAACTATTTCAAAATGTGTTATCCTCAAAAACAATTCTACAAAAGAAAAACATTCAAGAAATAGGTGAGTGTAAGCACTTATGACACTACAACTGTATACCAAGACCTAGGATAAAGCAACTTATACATGTTTGATCATTTGATAATCCTGTCCCTACAAAGTAGAAAATAAACAGGAGCAAGCAACATTTAGGAGGTACCTGTTATGTACCAGGTACTTTTAAAAAACATAACAAATATTACCTTGATTTCCCTCAAAAACATTTTTACAAATAGAAGGACATATGAAGAGAGAAAGCGCTTATAAGGCACATAATCTATGCTAAGGTCAGGCTAAGCTCTTTTCCCATATTTTGTCATATTATCCTCAAAATAAAAGAAAAAGTAAGGAAACAAGCATATATTGGGCTCTTACATTGTACCAAGCACTATTAAAAACATGTACATATATGAACTAATTATATCCTAACAAAAATCTACAGACAAAAGAAAAAGGAAGGACATGTTCATTTATTAGACACCAACTATATGCCAGGAATTATATAATTTTACATCCAAAACTTTTGCATAAAACTTAAAAGGAGAAAGGAATGGTAGGAAACAAGCATTTATTAGGCACCACCTATATGCCAGGAATTACATTATATTATTTTACATATAAAAGATTTCCATAAAAATTAAAAGAAGAAAGGAATAGTAGGAAACAAGCATTTATTAGGCACCACATATATGCTTAGCAATAAAATACAATCTTCCCCAATATATCACAAAAGAATTGTCTTACATCTCCACAAACAATAAAAGAGCATAGAAGGGAAGTGGTGAAATATGTATAAGACACCTAATGTATACCAGGCCAATAAAAAACTGTTTCAAAATGTGTTATCCAAAAAAAAAAATTCCTACAAAAGAGAAATATTCAAGAATTAGGTGAGTATAAGCACTTATCACACTCCAAATGTAAATCAAGACCTAGGCTAAAGCACCTTATACATATTTGATCATTTGATCACTCTATCTCTAGATAGCAGAAAAGTAAAAAGAGGAGGAAGCAACATAAAGGAGGCACCTCTTATGTACCAGCTTCTCTGAAAAAAATTTAACAACTATTGCCCTATTATCCTTCAAAACCATTTTTAAAAAGAGAAGGACATATGAAGAAAGCAAACACTTATTAGGGACCTAATCTATGCTAAGGTCATGCTAAGCTTTTTTCTCATATTTTATCATTTTAACCTCACAATATTTCTACCAAATAAAAGAGAAAGGAAGAAAACAAGCATATATTGGGCACTAACATTATACCAGGCACCATGAAAAAGCATACACAGATACTATCTCATTACATCCTCAAAAGGTCTCCAGACAAAAGAGAAAAGAAGGAGATATGCATTTATTAGACACCAACTATATGCCGGGGATTATATTATATAATTTTACATCCAAAATTTTTGCCTAAAAATCAAAAGGAGAAAGGAATAGTATGAAAAAAGCATTTATTAGGCATCAAATATATGCTTAGAAATAAAATACAATCTTACCCAATGTCTCACAAAAGAATTCTCTTACATCTCCACAAACAATAAATGACCATAGAAGGGAAGTGGTAAAATATGTATGAGACACCTACTGTATACCAGGCCACTAAAAACTATTTCAAAATATGTTATCCTCAAAAAATTTCTACAAAAGAGAAACATTCAAAAAATAGGTGAGCATAAGCACTTATAACACTCCAACTGTATACCAGGACCGAGGCTAAAAAACCTTTAACATTTTTGATAAGTTGATCACCATATTGCTGGATACTAGAAAAATAAAAAAGGAGGAAACAACATTTAGGAGGCACCTCTTGTTACCAGCTTCTCTGAAAAAAAATTTAAAAATATCTTCCTATTATTATCCCTCAAACCATGTTTACAAAGAGAAGGACATATGAAGAAAGTAAGCACTTATTAGGCACCTAATCTATTCTAAGTTCATGAAAAGCTCTTTTCTCATATTTTATTATTTTTAACTCACAATATTTATACCAAATAAAAGGGAAAGGAAGGAAACCAGCAATTATTGGGCACTTACATTATACCAGGCACCATGAAAAAGTATACATAGATACTATCTCATTACATCTTCAAAGGGTCTCCAGAAAAAAGATAAAGAAAGGAGGCATGCATTTAATAGACACCAAAAATATGCCAGGAATTAAATTATATAAATTTACACCCAAACCCTTTCCATCAAAATAAAAAATGAGAAAGGAATAGTAGGAAACAAACATTTATTAGACACCAGCCTTATACCTAACACAATACTAGTCTCCACTGATAGTTAACCAAACTATTCTCTTACATCTCAATGAAAAATTAAAAAACAGAGAGGCGGAAGAACTCCAATATGTAAAAGTCACTTTCTAAATGCCAGGCAAGGAGCTAAAAACTGTGAAAATATTTTATCATTGGAAAATTGCGACAAAAGGGAAATAGTCAAGATATATATTACATCCTCAAAAAATCTATAGACAAAAGAAAAGGAGAAAGATATGAGTTTATTAGGTACTACATATATGCCAGGAATTATATTATAGAATTTTACAACCATAACTTTTCCATAAAAATTAAAAGGAGAAAGGAATTGTAGGTAAAAGCATTAATTAGGCACCACCTGTATGCCTAGCAATAAAATACAATCTTCCCTGATATTTCACAGAAAAAATTCTCTCACATCTCCACAAGAAATAAATGTCCAAAGAAGGGAAGGGGTCAAATATTTGTAAAGAACCCACTGCATACCAGGACAGTTAGAAAACAGTTTCAAAATATTTTATTTTCAAAAAAATTTTCTACAAAAGATAAACATTCAAGAAATAGATGAGTAAAAGCACTTATAACACCCCAACTGTATGACGGGACCTAGGCTAAAGTACCTTTCACATGATTCATCATTTCATCATCCTATCTTTAGAGAACAGAAAAGTAAATAGAGGAGAAAACAAAATTGAGGAGGCACTTGTTATGTAGCAGCTTCTCTGCAAAACAATAAAAAATGTTATCTTATTTTCCCTAAAATATTTCTTCACAATAAGAGACATAAAAAAAGAAAAAGCACTTATTAAGGACTTTATCTATGTTAAGGCCATTTTAGGACCTTTTCTCATAATTTCTCATTTGATATTCACAACAGTTCTACCAAATAGAAGGGAAAGGAAGGAAACCATCATTTCTTGGGCACTTACATTATACCAGGCACCGTGACAGAGCATACACAGATACTATCTCATTACATGCTCAAAGGATCTCGAGAGAAAAGATAAAGGAAGCAGATATGCATTTATTAGACAACAAATATATACCAGGAATTATATTATTTAAATTTATACCCAAATCCTTTCCATCAAAATCAAAAGAAGACAGGAATAGTAGGAAACAAGCATTTATTAGACACCAGCTTTATACCTAGCACAATACTACAATCTCCACTGATAGTTAACCAAACTATTGTCTTTCATCTTAATGAACGATAAAAGAACAGAGAGTGGGAAGAGGTACAATATGTAAAAGTCACTTAATATATGCCAGGACAGGAACTTTAAAACTATGAAAATATTTTAACAATGGAAAATTTCTACAAAAGGGAAAAGTCAAGAAATACATTGCATACTCAAAACAACTACAAATAAATAAAAAAGGAGAAAGATATGCATTTATTAGACACCACATATATGGCAGGAATTATATTATAGAATTTTACATCCATAAGTTTTCCTTAAAAATTAAAAGGAGAAAGGAGTACTAGGGGAAAGCATTAATTAGGCACCACCTGGATGCTTAGCAATAAAGTACAATCTTCCCCGATGTTTCACAGAAAATATTCTCTCACATCTCCACAAGCAAAAAAATGTCCAAGGAAGGGAAGGGGTCAAATATTGGTAAAGAACCTATAGCATAACAGGTCAGTTACAAAATAGGTTCAAAATATTTTTTTCAAAAATTATCTACAAAACAAAAACATTCAAGAAATAGATGAGTATAAGCACTTATAACACACCAACTGTATGATGAGACCTAGGCTAAAGTATCTTGCACATGTTTGATCATTTCATCATGCTATCTCTAGAGAACAGATAAGTAAACAGAGGAGAAAACAAAAATGAGGAGACACCCGTTATATAACAGCTTCTCTGCAAAACCTTAACACATATTATTTTATTTTCCCCTAAAATATTTCTTCACATTTAAGCACTTATTAGGCACCTTATCTATGTTAAGGCCATCTTGGGCCCTTTTCACATAATTTCTCATTTGATCCTCACAACAGTTCTACCAAATAAAAGGGAAAGGAAGGAAACAAGCATTTATTGGGCACTTACATTGTACCTAGCACAGTGAAAAAATGTGTATAGTTACTAACACATTACATCCTCAAAGGGTCTCCAGACAAAAGATAAAGGAAGGAGATATGCATTTATTAGACACCACCTATGTGCCAGGAATTATATGAATTTACACCCAAAACCTTTCCATCAAAATCAAAAGGAGAAAGGAATAGTAGGAAACAAGCAATTATTAGACACCAGCCTTATACCTAACACAATACTACAATCTCCACTGATAGTTAACCAAATTATTCTCTTACATCTCAATGAAAAATTAAAAAATAGAGAGGGGGAAGAGGACCAATATGTAAAAATCACTTACTACATACCAGGACAGGAGCTAAAAACTGTGAAAATATTTTATCATCAGATAATTTCTACAAAAGGGAAGCAGTCAAGAAATATATTACATCCTCAAAACATCTACAGAAAAATGAAAAAGGAGAAAGATATGCATTTATTAGACACCACATATGTGCCAGGAATTACATTATAGAATTTTACATCCATAACTTTTCCATAAAAATTAAAAGGAGAAAGGAGTATTAGGGGAAAGTATTAATTAGGCACCACCTGTATACCTAGCAATAAAATACAATCTTCCCTGATATTTCACAGAAAATATTCTCTCACATGTCCATAAGCAGTAAATGTCCAAAGAAGGGAAGAGGTCAAATATTGGTAAAGAACCTATAGCATAATAGGTCAGTTACAAAATAGGTTCAAAATATTTTTTTCAAAAAATTTCTAAAAAACATAAACATTCAAGAAATAGATAAGTATAAGCACTTATAACACACCAATTGTATGACGGGACCTAGTCTAAAGTACCTTTCACATTTTTCATCATTTCATCATTCTATCTTTAGAGAACAGAAAAGTAAACAGAGGACGAAACAAAATTGAGGAGGCACTTGTTATGTAGCAGCTTCTCTGCAAAACATTAACAAATATTATCTTATCTTCCCTAAAATACTTCTTCACAATGAGAGAGATATAAGAAGAGAAAAAGCACATATTAGGCACCTTATCTATGTTAAGGCCATCTTGGGCCCTTTTCTTATAATTTCTCATTTGATCCTCACAACAGTTCTACCAAATAAAAGGGAAAGGAATGAAACAAGCATTTATTGGGCAACTACATTATACCAGGCACCATGAAAAATCATACACAGATACTATCTCATTACATCCTCAAAGGGTCTGCAGACAAATGATAAAGGAAGGAGATATGCATTTATTAGACACCAACTATATGCCATGAATTATATTATATAAATTTTCACCCAAAAGCTTTCCATCAAAATCAAAAGGAGAAAGGAATAGTAGGAAACATTTATTAGACACCAGCCTTATACCTAACACAATACTACAATCTCCACTGATAGTTAACCACACTATTCTCTTACATCTAATGAACAATAAAAGAACAGAGAGGTGGAAGAGGGCCAATATGTAAAAGTCAATTACTACATGCCAGGCCAGGAGCTAAAAACTGTGAAAATATTTTATCATTGGAAAATTTCTACAAAAGGGAAATAGGCAAGAAATATATTACATGTAAATACATTATAATAGTACATACATCTTCAAAACATCTACAGACAAAAGAAAAAGGAGAAAGATATGCATTTATTAGGCACCAAATATATGGCAGGCATTACATAATATAAATTTACACCCAAAACCTTTCCATCAAAATCAAAAGACAAAGGAATAGCAGGAAAAAAATCATGTATTAGTCACCAGTCTTATACCTAGCACAATATAAAAATCTCCCCTGATAGTTAACCAACATATTCTCTTACATCTTAATGAATAATAAAAGAACAGAAAAGGGGAAGAGGTCCAATATGTAAAGGTCACTTCTACATGCCAGACTAGGAGCTAAAAATTGTGAAACTATTTTATCACCCGACAATTACTACAAAAGGGAAATAGTCAAGTAATAGATTACATCCTCAAAACATCTACAGACAAAAGAAAAAGGAGAAAGATATGCATTTATTAGGCACCACATATATGCCAGGAATTCTATTACAGAATTTTATATCCATAACTTTGCCATAAAAATTAAGAGGAGAAATCAATAGTAGGGAAAAGCATTAATAAGACACCACCTGTATGCCTAGTAATAAAATACAATCTTCCCTGATATTTCACAGTAAAAATTCTCTCACATATCCACAAGCAACAAATGTCCATAGAAGGGAAGGGGTCAAATATTTATAAAGTACCTGCTACATACAAGGATAGTTACAAAACAGTTTCAAAACATTTTATTTAAAAAAAATTTCTACAAAAGATAAACATTCAAAAAATAGATGAGTATAAGCAATTATAACACCCCAACTGTATGACGGGACCTAGGCTATAGTACTTTTCACGTTTGATCACTGGATCATCCTATCTCTAGAAAACAGAAAAGTAAACAGGAGGAAACAAAATTGAGGAGGCACCTGTTATGTAGCAACTTCTCTGCAAAACATTAACAAATATTATCTTATCTTCCCTAAAATACTTCTTCACAATGACAGAGATATAAGAAGAGAAAAAAGCACATATTAGGCACCTTATCTATGTTAAGGCCATCTTGGGCCCTTTTCTCATAATTTCTCATTTGATCCTCACAACAGTTCTACCAAATAAAAGGGAAAGGAAGGAAACAAGCATTTATTGGTCACCTACATTGTACCTCGCACAGTGAAAAAAAGTGTATAGATACTAACACATTATTTCCTCAAAAGTTCTCCAGATAAAGATAAAGGAAGGAGATATGCATGTATTAGACACCAAATATATGCCAGGAATTATATTATATAATTTTACATGCAAAACCTATCCATCAAAATCAAAAGGAGAAAGGAATAGTAGGAAACAAGCATTTATTAGACACCAACCTTATACCTAGCACAATACTACAATCTCCACTGATAGTCAACCAAACTATTCTCTTACATCTCAATGAACAATAAAAGAACAGAGAGGGGGAAGAACTCCAATATGTAAAAGTCACTTTCAGCATGCCAGGCCAAGAGCTAAAAACTGTGAAAATATTTTATCATTGGAAAATTGAGACAAAAGGGAAATAGGTAAGAAATATATTACATCTACAGACAAAAGAAAAAGGAGAAAGATATGCATTTATTAGGCACCACATATATGCCTAAAATATATAGTATTTTATATCCATAACTTTTCCATAAAATTAAGAGGAGAAATCAATAGTAGGGAAAGCATTAATAAGACACCACCTGTATGCCTAGCAATAAAATACAATCTTCCCTGATATTTCACAGTAAAAATTCTCTCACATATCCACAAGCAATAAATGTCCATAGAAGGGAAGGGGTCAAATATTAGTAAAGCACCTACTGCATACCAGAACAGTTACAAAACTGTTTCAAAATATTTTATTTTTGAAAATAATTACTAGGACAGATAAACCTTCAAGAAATAGATGAGTTTAAGCCATGTTAGGTCCTTTTCTCACAATTTCTCATTTGATCCTCACAACTGTTATACCAAATTAAAGGAAAGGAAGGAAACAAGCTTTTATTGGACATGTACATTGTAACAGGCACAGTGAAAATATGTGTATAGATACTAACATATTACATGCTCGAACGGTCTTCACACAATTGGAAAAGGAAGGAGATTTGCATTTATTAGACACCAACTATTTGCCAGGGATTATATTATATAATATTACATTCAAAAAAATTTCCCTAAAAATTAAAAGGAGAAAGGAATAGTAGGAAACTAGCATTTATTAGGAAACACATATATGCCTGGCAATAAAATACAATATTCCCTTATTTCTCACAAAGCAATTCTCTTTCATCTCCACAAACAATAAAAGAGCATAGAAGGGAAGTGGTCAAATATGTATAAGGCTCCTGCTGTATACCAGGCCACTAAAATCTGTATCAAAATATGTTATCCTCTAAAAATGTCTACAAAAAAGGAACATTCAAGAAATTGGTGAGTATAAGCACTTATCACACTCCAACTGTATACCAGTACCTAGGTTAAAGTACCTTATACATGTTTGATCATTTTATTACCTTATCTCTAGATAGCAGAAAAGTATAAAGTATAAAGAGGATGAAGCAGCATTAAGGAGGCACCTCTTATGTACCAGCTTCTCTGAAAAACATTAACAAATATTATCTTATTTTCCCTAAAATAAAATTTCTACAATGAGGGAGACATAAGAAGTGAAAAAGCACCTATTAGGCACCTAATCTAGGCTAAGGCCATGTTAGGTCCTTTTCTCATAATTTCTCATTTGATCCTCACAATATATCTATCAAACAAAAGGGAAAAGAATGAAAAAAGCATTTATTGGTCATGTACATTGTACCAGGCACAGTGAAAAAATCTGTATAGATACTAACACATTATATCCTCAAACCATCTCCTCACAAAAGGAAAAGGAAGGAGATAAGCATTTATTAGACACCAACTATATACCAATGGTTATATTATATAATTTTACATCCAAATTTTTCCCTAAAAGTTAAAAGGAGAAAGGAATAGTAGGAAGGAAGCATTTATTAGGCACCACATATATGCTTAGCAATAAAATCCAATCTTCCCCTATATCTCACAACTTCTGGGTAAGTATCGCAGCAGTCTAGATGCAGGACTTTTCCTCTCCTCAGCACCCACCAATATAGACTACCTCAAAAGACCATTGTTCTTCCAAAGCCTGTATCCAATTCACTGGGTTTTCTGTTTTATTGCTTGATGTTCCCATCTTCTCTGTTCTGTTTGCTCTTTGTTCATTACCTCTATAGAAGCTGTTGATGATTGAAATTTCTTTTTTCTTCTTCTGTTGTTTGCACATATTTACCCCTTCTTTACTATATGCAGTTGTCTGTGTTCTTGCTCCTCTCAATTTTTTTTGTTTTGGGCTTTTCTGTCAGTCTTCCCTCTTGGAGCTTTGTCAGCAAATCTCTCAGTGCAGTCCGTGGGGTAGGGGTGTTGGAGCTTGAGCTTCCCTGTCCTCTGAAGATTTTGATGGGATTAAGTCCATCTAGTTTGGGCTTGATGTGCCCTGAGACCAAAACCTCCTTGAAGGGGGGAGCAATATGGAAGGTCTCTGCTGCTGGAACTAGGCTGCCTACTCTGTGCTCCTTCTCTTACTGCTCCCCCACCACCTGTGTTCTATGCTCTGAGCCTTACACAGCTTTGCCTGCAAGGTACTCCCTCCCTTTGCCCACCCATATGTTCCAGCTGCTGCTAGAGGCTTAGCACTCTAGGTGGGGGAGGGATCCTGGGACCTTCCTTCTTCCTCCCTCTTAAACTGGAGTGTTCTCCAATTCAGGCTTTTGGGGGGTGTACATTTTATGTTGAGTCCAGCAGGTGGGTTCCTTGACTCTATCTTGTTGTTAGGTTTGATTTTCAATCCCCTAGGAGCATTTAGTTTGTAATTGGTAAGGGTTTTCAGAGGTCTGAATTAGGGGGACTGATTAAAAACAAAACATTGTTGTAGAAGGAAATAGTAAAAGTAGAAAAGACAGGACTAGGAGTAGAAATCAAAATGCTGGGAAATACACAGCTGGTAATCATAACTCTGAATGTGAATGTAATGAACTCATCCATAAAATGCAAGTGAATAGCAGAGTGGATTAGAATCCAAAACCCTACCATATACTGTCTAAAAGAAACACACATGAGGAAAGTAGATATGCATAGGGTCAAAGTAAGAGGATGAAGCCAAATCTATTGGGTATCAACTGATAAAAAGATGGCAAGAGTCGCAATCATGTTATCTGACAAAGCCAAAATAAAAATAAATCTAGTTAAAAGAGATAGGGAAGGTAATTACATCCTGATAAAAGGCAGGATAGACAATGAGGAAATATCAGTACTCAACATGTATTCACCAAATGGCATAGCATCCAAATTTTTAAATGAGAAACTAGTGGAGCTCAAGGATGAAATAGATAGAAAAACTATACTAGTGGGAGACCTGAACCTTCCTTTATCAGAACTAGATAAATAAAACTAAAAAATAAATAAGAAAGAGGTGAGAGAAGCGAATGAAATCTTGGAAAAATTAGAGTTAGTAGACATATGGAGAAAAATAAATAGGGACAAAAAGGAATACATCTTTTCAGCAGCATATGGTACATTCACAAAAACTGACCATATATTAGGGCATAAAACATTGCAAACGAGTACAAAAGAGCGGAAATAATAAATGCAACCTTCTCAGATCACATGCAGTGAAAACAATAATTAGTAAGGGTATATGGAGAGGCAAATCAAAAGTTAATTGGAAATTAAACATGTGATTCTCCAAAATTGATTAAAGAACAAATCATAGAAACAATAACTTCATTGAAGAAAATGACAATGATCCTTTCAAAATATATGGGATGCAGTCAAAACAGTATTCAGAGGGAAATTCATATCCTTGAGTTCATATATTAACAAATTGGAGAGGGAAGAGGTCAATGAATTGGGCATGCAAATTAAAAAACTAGAAAGTGAACAAATTAAAAATCCTCAGATGAAGACTAAATTAGAGATCCTAAAAATCAAAGGAGGAATTAATAAAATTGAATGTCAAAGAACTATTGATTTAATAAATAAGACTAGAAGCTGGTACTTTGAAAAAACAAATAAAATAGACAAAGTACTGGTCAGCCTCTGCTAAGTACTTTACATATATTATTTCACTTTATCCATAAATGATTCATACAAAGAAAAGGAGGGATTAAAGAAATAGCCATTTATTAGACATCTGCTATGTGCCATGCACTGTGTAATGTTATTTACTCATATTTTATCTTTTTGTATTCAACATCTCTGGTAAAGATGAAGGATATTGGAAAGATAGGAAATATGCATTAATTAGACTCCTATTATGTCTCAGACTGTTTTCCAAACACTTTCCAGGAAAGAGAAAAGAGAATGAGAGAAGAAAACAAGCATTTATTATGTGCCTCTGTGTGCTAGGGACTGTACTAAATCCTTTACACGTGTTAACTTATCTCATCTTCAAAGCATCTTTACAAAAAGAGAAAGATATAAAGAGAACAACATTTATTGGTCTCCTACTACATGCCAAGGTCCAAAGTAACCTCTTTACTCATATTTTGTCCTTTTATTCTCAGTACATCTCTACCAAAGAGAAAAAAGTAAGGCAGGAAAAGAAACAAGCATTTATTAGGCAGCTACTGTATGTCAGGCAGTTTGGCATAGAGTTTATCAATTTTATCCTATTTTAACCTCAGAACTTTTTTAGAAAAGGGAATGGGGAGGGAAAGGGAACAAATATTTTGTTTGGTACCCATATGTGCAAAGTATTGTGCTAAGTCCATAACGGATTTTATTTCATTCTCATAGCAACCCTGGTTGTTAGATGCTATTATTATTTTTGTTTTGCAGTAGAGAAATCTGAGGATTCTAAAGCTTAAGTGACTTGTCCAGGATCATACTGCTAGTAAGTGATTGTGGTACCCTCTGAAAGCAGGTTTTCCTACCTCTGTGTCATTACTGTCTACTGTACCACCTAGCTGCCTCCCTAAAGGTCTTTCATTGCCATTTTTCCTTTCTTTAGGTACTGGATGTTTGAAAGTCATGTGCAAATGGCTTACTAGGTACCCCATAAAGCTATGAAGAAAACAATGGAAGTCTTAAAAATATTTGGAAATTTGAACTATTAAAACACTAATAAAATATTATCTGTCCAACATCAGGAAACTCTCAGGATTTAGGGCTAGAAGGAACCTCTGAGAGCATCTAGTTGAGCCCTTTCACAGATGAGCAAGATGAGATCCAGGGACAGGAAAGGACTTGTACAAGGTCACATAGCAAGCAAGTGGCCAAGCTGGGATCTCAACAAGCATTTTTTTTACTCTCCTGTATTATATGGTGTACCTCAGCTTATCTATGTGTAAAATGGAAAAGATAATATAATATCACATGATTTGGGGGAGAGAAGCTTTTGATAAGATATAGAGAACCAGAACCCTAAAAGAAATTAAGCCTAAATAAGCAGAGGCAGCTAAGTGGCTGAGAAGTCAGGAAGACCTGAATTCAGATCCAGCCTAAGACACTTCCTAGCAGTGTGACCCTGGGCAAGTCACTTAACCGCTGCCTAACAAAAGTGTCCATAGGATCTACTGGAGAAGGCAATGGCAAACCACTCCAGTATCCTTGCCAAGAAATCACCGTGGAGAGCTATGGCTCAAGGGGTCACAAAGAGTTGGACAAGACAGAAAGAATGAACAACAAGAAAGCCAATTTGCTGAGTTTCTGTTATGTAAATAGAGTCTTCTCACTTGATGCTGGGGAGTGTTGGATATGAAGTCGAAACCCAAAAGATTGGGAAAATTGCAGCAAGTCCTCTTCCCCGGGGTTGGCCAAGCAAATACCTCATGGGTGGATCTTTTGGGGGCCGCCTCCTCCTCCCAGTGGGCCCTTTTGTCTGGGAGGGACTGTCAGAGCAGTAGCTGTGCTTACAAATACTAGTATCTTGTATGCTACCTTTTGGAATCAAAAGATTCTTCTAGTAATCTAATCAAAATAACCGGGCACATTTTGAGAGCATTCTATAGGCAGGAAGTCTGGCTCACATCTGCCCACTCATTATGTGGGCCTTCCCGTTCACAAATAGGAAAAGAGGGATCCAATGAGAACAAAACACTTGTCTAGGGTCATGCAGATCCTAGTAGCAGAATTTTAACCCAAGCCTGAATGGTTTAAAGTCTAGCTGTCTGTCCACAACCCAATGTATTCTCTTCATCCAGGGATCTCATTTGAAGGAGGAAGAAATGAGATCCAAAGGGGAAACATGTTTGCTCCCGGTTACCCAGGCAGAACTGGAGAATCACCTGAAGCCTCCTAGATATTTTTCCTTCTCTCCTCCAAACCCTGCTTCTGAACTGGGTTCCCTCAATTTGTAACTGGGACATGAATAGGCAGTTCTCAGATAAAGAAATCAAAACTATTAATAAGCACATGAAGAAGTGTTCTACATCTCTTATAATCAGAGAGATGCAAATCAAAACAACTCTGAGGTATCACCTCACGCCTAGCAGATTGGCTAACATAACAGCAAAGGAAAGTAATGAATGCTGGAGGGGATGTGGCAAAGTAGGGACATTAATTCATTGCTGGTGGAGCTGTGAACTGATCCAGCCATTCTGGAGGGCAATTTGGAACTATGCCCAAAGGGTGCTAAAAGACTGTCTGCCCTTTGATCCAGCCATAGCACTGCTGGGTTTGTGCCCCCAAGAGATAATAAGGGAAAAGACTTGTACAAGAATATTCATAGCTGTGCTCTTTGTGGTGGCAATAAATTGGAAAATGAGGGGAAGCCCTTCAATTGGGGAATGGCTGAACAAACTGTGGTATATGTTGGTGATGGAGTACTATTGTGCTCAAAGGAATAATAAAGTGGAGGAATTCCATGTGAACTGGAACAACCTCCAGGAAGTGATGCAGAGCGAGAGGAGCAGAACCAGGAGAACATTGTACACAGAGACTAATACACTGTGGTACAATCGAATGTAATGGACTTCTCTACTAGCAGCAATGCAATGACCCAGGACTATTCTGAGGGACTTAAGAGAAAGAACGCTCTCCACATCCAGAGAAAGAAATGTGGGAGCAGAAACCCAGAAGAAAAACAACTGCTTGATCACATGGGTCGATGGGGATAGGATTGGGGTTGTAGACTCTAAGCTATCACCCTGGAGAAAACATCAATAATATGGAAATAGGTCTTGATCAATGACACATGTAAAACCCAGTGGAATTGTGGGTTGGCTAGAGGAGGGGGATGGGGAGAGGGGAGGGAAAGAACATGAATCTTGTAACCCTGGAAAAATATTCTAAAATAGCTAATTAAATAAATAAACTTAATTAAAAATGTAACTGGGGAATAGGAAATAATGATAATCTTAATAGTCACAGGACTCAGTCTTGATTCTGTCACTGCCCTGTGTGACCTTGAGAAATTCACTTGACCTCTCTTTCTTCAACACAAAAATGAGAGGGTTTGACTGGATAGCCTCAAACGTCTCTTTCAGCTAATGTTCCCGTGCTCCATCCTTTCCTGGGTTCTGCTTTCAGCTGGTAGCATCCAGCCTACTCTGTAAAGAGAAGAGCCTTTTGAACAGGGTCTCCTCTCAGGGTACCATCTGAAAAAGGGCAGCTTGTGGACTAAGTGGGAAAAGCCTCCTTCCTCTTCCCAGGTTTCCTTAGTCATACAGCTGTCTATTTATTCAATAAACACAAATAAAGAAGAGATATTTTCTGGGGAAAATCAATACTTTTAAAGATAAAACCTGTCAATGGAACTGGTAGCCACGGTCTCAAGTAAATTAAGTTTACATCTTGAGCAGACTGTCATGCAAGAGTGTGACAGTCACTGACAAATTGAATTACCATAGGAGTGCATCACTCACCAAAGTATTATTGATGGTGACAGAAGGATATTAAATTTAAATTATTCATTTTTACTGATTGGACAGCCAGTTTTGACCAGGAAAGGGGGGGGGGAGCTTGGTTGTCAGAACTGAATTGGGCACATCCACATCCTTGGGCTGGGGCCCTTGGAAAATTTGGAGAGCCCCTGCGGATCTTGGGGGACTCAGCTTTCCTATCTCTCCTTAACGAGGTCCCAGAGAACCAGGATTCTGAGAATGGGGTATTCTGGCCTTGCCATTATATTTAAAGCTAGAAGGGACCTTAGAGGTCATGTAATCCAATTTCTATTTGTTATAGAGGAGGAAACTGAGACCCAGAGAGGAGAGACTCAATGCTAGAAAGCAGCAGAATTGGAATTGGAATCCAGATCTTTTGACTCCAAATCCAGTGCTCTTTCTACTAACCTTACTAAGATGGAAACATTAGGCTGCCTTCCCTATTAGTCATAGTAAAAGGTCTGATTTCCTCAGGCCTATAGCAACCATTTCTTTAGTCAAAATCTGCCACCGAATCAATATTCGAGGCCCTGAGACCTCACTGGGAAGTGATTATAGGACCTCCTACTCCAGAAGAGGGCCAAACCACTCTTTATTTTATTTTTAAACCCTAACCTTCAGCCCTACAATCAATTCTAAACAGAAGAGAAGCTAGGGCCAGGCAATCAGAGACAAGGGACTTGCCCAGAATCACACACACATATACACAACTAGATCACATTTGAACCCAGGTCCTCCGAGTCCCTTTATTTTTTTAATTTTTCTTTTTTTTCATTGTCATGAGAAACACACGACCATATTGGTCCCTGTTATAAGAGCAAAGCCAGACATAACCAAAAGCCCCAAATAAAAGCACAAATACACTGATGGGAAAGATGACTCCAATGGTTCTTTCTCTGGAGATGGAGAGCGTTTCCTGTCATAAGTCTTTCAGGACTGTCCCAGATCAGTGCATTGCTGAGAGGAGCCAAGTTTTCACAAATGATCATCAGGCTTGACCCTCTATCTACCTACCACCCTATCTAGCTGCCTCCCTCACCCTTTTTTTTAAACACACACCTTCTGTCTTGGAGTCAATGCTGTGTATTGGTTCCAAGGCAGAAGAGTGGTAAGGGCTAGGCAATGGGGGTCAAGTGACTTGCCCAGGGTCACACAGCTAGGAAGTAGCTGAGGCCAGATTTGAACCCAGGACCTCCCATCTCTAGGTCTGGCTCTCAATCCACTGAGCCACCCAGCTGCCCCTCCTCACCTTTTTTTAAAACCATTATTTTTGTCTTAGTATCAATTCTAAGACAGGCTTGACCCTCTATCTACCTACCACCCTATCTAGCTGCCTCCCTCACCCTTTTTTTTTAAGCCCACACCTTCTGTCTTGGAGTCAATGCTGTGTATTGGTTCCAAGGCAGAAGAGTGGTAAGGGCTAGGCAATTGGATTAAGTGACTTACTCAGACTTACACAGCTAGAAGTTTCTGAAACCACATTTGAACCCAGATCCTCCCACCTCTAGGTCTGGTGTTCTATCTACTTTTCTACATTGCTGCCCTTTAGTGTCACGTCTAAGACAGAAGAGAGGTAAGAGCTCAGCAATTGGGTTAAAGGGACTTGCCCAGGGTCATGTAGCTAGAAGTGTCTGAAGCCACATTTGAACCCAGATCCTCCAAACTCTAGGCTTGGCTCTGTGCTACCTTGTAGCTCCCCAACTCATTCATTTTACAAAGGAGGAATCTGAGGCCTATAGTGGTCAATGTGACTGACAAATGTGTTAGGAGTCAGTGCCTCGACATTCTTCTGACAAGTTCTCTGCTCTGACCACACTGATTGTTCCTTCCTATCTGGTACCCCTACCATAGTCCTTTCTCTGGGCTGTGGGAAAACTCTTATGATACGGTTGTGGGAAAGGCCTTACAATACCAGCTCTTGAGGTCTGAATCCTGGGGCGACATGTTTAAACTTGGAAGGAATCTTTGAAGCCCTCTAGCCCAGGAATGCTGAACTCAAATAGAAACAGGAGCTGCTGAGCCACAAACAAGGAGCCCTGTGAGCACATATTCACCTAGATAATCCTCTAGGTTTCTATATTTCTTTTTTCTGAATTCCACAATGAAAATCAGATAGGTCCTATATTCTCATGTACTTTGGTCCCATTTAAGAGTGTTATGGACCATCTGTGGCCTGGCCAAAGTGTTTCTCTCCTCAGATCTAGTCCAACCCTTGCAATTTATAGAAGAGGTGACACAGGTGACTTACCTGAAGAAGTAGATTTAGACTAGGACCGTAACCCTAACCCTAACATCCAGTAGCCTTCAGGGTCTTGTTCTTCCATGGCAGCATTTTGTGTTCTCCTCTGGTCCAGGTCTCATTTATGTGGCTCTGGTGGAAGAGGGACTCTGGGGGAAGGGATCTTCTGGGCTCTCTGCTTATAACCTTTTTGTGGCAAGAGGTGGACCTTAAGTAGCCACCAATGAGAACTGATCCCAGACTAGTGTCTCAGAGTTTGGTTCTAAAGACCTAATTGTCTCTAAGAGTGAATGGAAGCCCCTGGAAAAGGATAATTCTCATTTACTGAGTGTGCCCTATGCAGGCAGTACTTAACCCAATCACACTGTCTTTCTCTCCCTCTATTATAATTCCCTTTACCAGAGTCCCATCCCCTCAGATGATTTACTTTACTGACTGAAGACAAATTAAGTCACCCTGAGAGTGATCCTATGGTTGACAATGGAAGGAATGTGTTGTTAAGGCCAGATTTATTTGTATTTTAGCAGGGGCCTTCTGGAAACACAATCCTGCAACACAAAGGACTGCATCTTTATGTATGGAAGTTACAAGCTAGATGATAGGCTAATGAATAAGATGCTGGAGGGGGGACCAGAGGCGTTAGAGACCCTCATATAACCCCATGGAAAATGCCATCTATTTCCCTAGCTAGACCATGACCAGAAGTGAGCAAAGGCCAGCATATCGGGAGTTGAACTAGCATTTTCTGCTTGAGGTCTTTGTAGCAGCAGTTCCAGGGGGTTTGTCTGTCACCTTGAAAAACTCTCCTGTTTCATTTTTTAATTAAACAAGAAAGGAGCTTTTCTTTTGTCATCCCCCTCAGGAAAGGGGGGAAAACAATTTACATCTATGAATTTTACAGTCACTGAGATGTTTTATCTTAATTGGTTTGGGGTCTTTTTTAATTAAAACATGCACATATCTTCCTGGCTATTGGGAGACCCTAGAAATTAAGTAGTTACAGGTAGGCCTCAGGTAAAGAATCTTCTTTGCAATTGGAGAGTGAAGGAACCAGGGAAATAGCAATCACAGGGACTGGAAAGCCAGCTCTCCCAGTCTGCTAATCCTTACTTAGGAAGGAAAAAAATGATGGGAGGAAGATGCAAAATAACAAGAAAGGAGAAGGAAGGAAGGAAGGAAGGAAGGAAGGAAGGAAGGAAGGAAGGAAGGAAGGAAGGAAGGAAGGAAGGAAGGAAGGAAGGAAGGAAGGGAGGGAGGGAGGGAGGGAGGGAGGGAGGGAGGGAGGGAGGGAGGGAGGGAGGGAGGGAGGGAGGGAGGAAGGAAGGAAGGAAGGAAGGAAGGAAGGAAGGAAGGAAGGAAGGAAGGAAGGAAGGAAGGAAGGAAGGAAGGAAGGAAGGAAGGAAGGAAGGAAGGAAGGAAAGTGCTATTGTTATTATTTCTATTTTACAGTTGAGGAAAGCAAGGCAGAGAGAGGTTAAGTGAATTGCTTAGGGTCATTCAGGTAGTAATTTGAACACAGGTCTTAAAAGACCCCAACCAGGGATCTATCTACTGTGCCACCAAGCCTCTTAATAATGGCAAGCTAGTGGTGAGACATGCCCTTGTGACAACTCAGATCACAAGCAGATGGAAGGCTCAGCAGGAAAGGATATGTCCCTGTGAGGAGTTGAGTTTCTTCCTCTTCCATTCCCCAGCTTCCCTACTACAGCGATACTGAAGGATGTCCAAGGGTCCAATAGGAATAGGAGCCCTCCTTCATGCACTGTGTCCTCTGACTAGATTGTGAGCTCCTGGGGAGCAGGGCCTGTCTCTCTTTTTGAGTTCCACCCCCAGGGTCCTTCCATCTTATGTGCTTTCACGGCACAAACACCTAACAAGTGCTTTTCCATTTGATTCCATCACACCAAGGCTGCCCTAGTATTCCAGATCTCTGTCTTTTTCCAGGCTAGCCTCTCACATTCCCCCAACTTATGTCCCAAGAACAGAAGGGGAAGGGGAAAGCCTACCTCCAGAGCCAGTCAGGTATGCTGTTCCTGAAGTATCAAGTGGTCTCTGTCATCCACAGGATAATAATCAACTGTGAGGTCTTCAAGGCCAGCATACTAAAAAGCAGAGACATCACGTTGTCTTCAAAAAGTCTACATGGTCAAAGCTTTGGGTTTTCCAGTAGCAGCGTATGGCCGTGAGAGCTGGACTCGAAGGAAGGACACTTTCCAATCGTGGTGCTGGAGGAGGCTTTTGAGAGCCCACTGGGCGACAAGGTGACGTCACCAGTCAATACTTAAATGAATTCAGACTGTTCACTGGAAGGACAGACACTGAAGCCAAAACCTAAGTGCTCTGGCCGCATAGAAAGAAGACAGAATTTATTGGAAAAGACCCCGATGGTGGGAAAGGCCGAAGGCAAAAGGAAGACGGGACAGCTGAGGAAGAGGGACGGAGAGTGGCATGGAAACAATGAATGTGAACTTGAACAGGCTTCGGTAGAGAGTAGAGGATAGAAGGCCCTGCTGTGCTGTCATCCATGGAGTCACAAAGACCACCATTCAGGAAATAGTCACCAACCGGAATACTCTCCTCCAGGGACGGCTTCTTCTAATAACACTGAGTGTTCTCGACAGACATTTCAGCTTTTTCTCATAGCACCAGTGGCTATACAGTTAGGTTTGAGGTCCCACCCAGGGCAGGCCCAAGCTTTTAGGGAAGAAGGTTCTGATCCCAGCCATGGCTACAGAACCTTTTAGTCCCCAACAAAGTCCCAGAGGCCCTCTAATCCCAGGGAATTTTTAGGTGTCCAAGAGAGGGAGCCTAAGAGCCCTGAGCTTGTCTTCTCTAGAACTCGAGTTCAAATTCTGCCTCTAACACTTATAAGTAATGTGACCCTAGGCAAGTCACTGTAAAATGAATGAAATAATAAGTGTAATGTCTACCACTCAGATGTGTTATCAGAACCCTCTACAAGCTTCAAATAGCTCTAAAAATGGCCATTTCTATTGGACACTGAAATGAGGGCACCTCTGGAGGGCCTAGGATCTCTCTGACCCCCAACTCTCAAGTCAAGAATGTCCCCAAGCACCCGAATTTCCCACTATGCATTTGTCATCCAGGAAGTTCTTCCTGATTTTTCTCAAGTTCCCAAATACCTCACTATGGGAGAGTATGGCCTTGGGGACCTGAGCTCAATCTGCCTCTGCCAGACCACAGAAGGGTGGGCAGGCCTCCAGCTTTCGTGGCTAGGTCTCTGTGACCAAGTCAGTCTTCCTAAACCGTGTCCCCCTCTGCCCCACCCCCTCTATTGATGGTGTGTGTCTAGTAGAGCTTGCCTTTTGAAACCAAGGAAACCTCTTCTTGATCTAGTCTCCTATAGCCATCCTCCTCCCCACGTAAGTGTCTGCCCCAGTCCCCAGGGAAGTGGGAGTTGGAAGGAGGGAGGTGGAAAGCAGGAGGAGACAAGAAGAGAGTAGGACGTAAAGACTGGCAGTGCCTTTGGCAGTCCTGGACTAGACAAACCCAGCGTAGGTAGGCTGAGAAGATGATGTTTCTCTCCCATCTTTTTCCTGAGGAGGGAAGCCCACAAAAAAAGACCACTGACATCCATAAATGAATTTGAAGCTCAAAACGTTTATTAAAGGCCTACATGGTCTGGGTCCGGAACTGGGCCCTGGGGATACAACAAGGAACTAGAAAAGGGGTTCTAACAAGGTGGCCATAATCCTCTGGAAGTAACAAGAACAACATTTTATCAAAAACTGCCACTGTTTATCCTAGGTGAGAGCCTCTGATGGCACAAAATTTGCCCTAGCCTTTCACGCCACCTCCCCCCTTTACCAGCCAGACTACCTTCTCCAAAATGATTTTTTAAAGTTTTGGAATGCTCCCAAAGCAATCCCCGACTTCACCCCAGCAGCCAGGGCAATGCCTCTGGACAGGCTCTACTCGGAATTCTCGAAGGTGGAACATGGAGCCAGCAGGAATCAGAGGAGCTAGAGAAGAAGGGAAAATCTAAATACCAAATTTTTCTTTTTTGAAACAATACCACATTATCTAGAAATAGAAACTGGTTGGCAAAGTTGAGGAATGTGAACGCAGATGGTTTGAAGGATCGGGTCTTTGGGCCTGGTTTGGCTCCCATCAGAGATTCTCCTGAGTGAATATTCCTGAAAATTAAAGGTATCCTGAGAAGAAATGGAAAGCAAAACATGTTAAGGTTCTTAGAGAGCAATGACAGAGAGAGCCCCAGAAGAGGGGCACCCCCTGAATCCACAGATGCTATCAATCTGAGGCCTTCCGAGTCCCCCCATCTTTAGGCAAAGTGTAAGTGCCCCAAACTCACATTCTCCCCTCTGCACCTTTGCTCAGGCTGTGCCCTATGCTTGGAATATCTTCCCTTTCTCTCTCTCTTCACTTGATCTTCCTTTAAAGCCCAGCTCAAAGGCCTTGTTTCCTGCTTTCCTCCATTGTTAATAGTCTTCCTCCCAAAATATCTTGAATCTTACAAATTTGTATTTATTTCTATTTTTCTTTTTCTGTGTATTCTGTATGCTCTTGTATGTACAATTGTAATCTCCCCATTAGAACGTAAGCTCCCCAAGGTATCTAAGTAGGCTACCCAGCTGCCCTCCCTGAAGGAGGCACTATTTAATTCTTTGGATTTGTAGCCCAACAGCTAGAACGCATAAAGCACATAATATTCCTCATCACCTGGTTGGTGATTACTCCACATACTGTAGCCCTCAGTGCCCCACAGAGTTCTGTATATAGCCTGTGTTTGATAAAGGTTTGCTGGGTTGGAGAATTGCCCTGGTTGCCCAGGCCTCCTTATCTGGATTCGAATACATGCTTCCCTGAATTCCCTAGGCTTTTTGGATGAGGCCAAAGATGCAAAAATGCTTGGCCAAGCCCTTAGTAGTAGCCCTTTGCTGGATGGAAGCACGCACAGGGCAGTGCTAATGACCTTACCCCATGGTGTAGGCCAACATCCCTCAGAACTTAGGAGGGAGGCCAGGAACTGGGAGGGCAGCAGCAGCATCCAGGAGTTTTTTGGACACGGACTCCTGCCCTGGCCTGTCTGTTCCTTCTGCGACGGAGACGGCGCTGTTCAACCTCTTCCTCCAGAGTGATGATGGGGTCCGAGTCCTCGATGATCACGGTCTCGATTACAGGTGGGCGATCTTCATCATTGATCACCACAGTCTCCCTGGGCATATTATTGAATCGGTACGACAGCCTCTGCCCCGTCACCTTGGAGAGGATGCCCTTACGATAATAATATCTGAGGGTAACAGAGAATTGTTAGTAGGGTAGGAGACAGTGAGGCATGAACCTCTGCTGCCTGAGCTGCCCCCCAGGGGTCAGACAAGTTCTTCACTGGCTCAGCTTCCAAAACTTGGAAATCTAAACTCAGGAGAAGGAAATCATACATCAGGGAAATACCAATGAACAGAGAGGGGGCAGAAAAAAAGAAAGCTTGCTGGTAAAATGTTGCAGAGGGGGTAAAAAGTAACTCTCCCAACCTTGGGGTTTCAGGCTTATGGGTTCACACTGGGAATGGCATAGGAGAAGGGTACAGGCCTGCCATGTCCCTAGAGTGAAGAATGGGAAGCCCAAAGTGGTAAAGATTGTGGCAAGGCATGATGGAGAACCGCTTGGTGATGCCAGGATGTGCTTCCCCTGGGGGTTTACCTCATTGCTCTCCCCATAGTCTCATAGTTCATATTCGGCTTGTTCTTCTGCTTCCCCCACATCTTTGACACAGCCCTGGAGTCCACGAGCTTGAAAACGCCACTCTCACGGTGGACCCACTTGATGTACCTGGGGCTAGTGTTCTTATTACGCAGCAGAGCAAGAAGGAACTCCCAAAGGAAGATGCCAGTCACTGGAAGAGGGAACAATAGAAGTCACAGAAGTTATCAGGACTCCCCAATCAGACCAGAGGCTCTCTGAAGATAGGCACAATGCCTCTTCTTATCAGACCAAAGACCTTCAGAGAATGGGAGCCACATCTCCATCCTCTCCCAACTCAAGCCTCCCAATGCAAAAGGTAAACAATAGAGAGAGACCAGACCTTACCTCTGCCATCCTTGGACTTCCTCTGGATGGGGAAGATGGCTTCAACAACTGGAGGAAGGTAGCATGGTGCCTTCCTCTTTGGAACTGTACAGGGGGAGAGGGATGGAGAGAGCAGAATGAGAAGAGTGTCTGGGTGCACCTGTACCCAGCAGGGGTCCAAAATAGCCACCAATCAGCCCTGACTGGTCTGATACAAGAAAACAAATATTGCATCTTCTCCTGCTCAACATTCTTCCATGATGTTCCAATCCCAAAGTTACCTTTTATTAGGCTCCATAAGCTTCTTACACACAGAACTCCCTCTCTGCAGACTTAGAAACTCTTCAGCAACACAGGGCAACTTCAGACACAAAACCACTCAATATAATACAATTCCACAAAAACCAAAGCCATTCATGATAGATAGATAGATAGATAGAAAGATAGATAAAGACAGAGAAAGAAAACCAGAAAGACAGACATATAGATATAGATACAGATATATAAATATATATATATATATATATATAAAGAGAGAGAGAGACAGAAAGATAGACCAGATATAGATAGAGAGACAGAGGGGGATAGATAGATAGATAGATAGATAGATAGATAGATAGACAGACAGACAGACAGATAGACAGAAATGGATAGAGACAGACAGAAAGACAGAAATACAGAGAGAGACAGAAAGACAGAAAGAAAGAGATAGACAAAGGTGGATAGATGGATAGAGAGAGATGCACAGAAATAGAGAGACAGAAAGACAGAGATAGACAGAGGTAGATAGATGGATAGAGAAAGAGAGACAGAAATAGAGAGAGAAACAGAAAGACCAACAGAAAGAGATAGACAGAGATAGACAGATAGATA